>NC_133319.1:16200105-16366448 GCF_012295235.1 Primulina huaijiensis
AAAAAAAAAAAAAAAAAACTCCTCCCAAACTCTCCAAAACTCACGACTTACACACACAGCACAGTTTTGAAGGGAAATTTCGAAATAAGGTTCAAGGAAGTAAGCCGTGTTTCGATCCGTTCTTCCTTTTCTCATCCATCATATCATATTATTGTTTTAAATATTGAATGCATGAAGATCACAAGGAAACCCTTTGAAATTTTTGGTTTTTAGCACATATATGTTGTAAACTCATTACTTTGTATTCCATAACTCGTTTTATACATGTAAGGGGCTGCCATGACGTTAGGTTATGATCTAGAGTTGATTTTACATGAGTTTAAAAGGACCCAAACACACCAAGCCGCTGCACCGTAAGCATCACGCTGGAATAATCAATTTTTGTGCTGTCATGGGTTCATGGGTTCGATTTCTGTGGTCCAGGGGTTGGGGCATGGTTGGCTCATTCCAAGGGCTAGCCAAGGTCTTGAGTGAGTCAGGGAGGGAGTCCTAGCCAGGCTAGGACTCACAGTAAGGGCTGGGGCTAGGACTCTCCCGAGAACACAGCCGATAGCTGTTGCAGGGTGCGCGTGACTGCCGGGGTGCACGGGCTTGATGCAGGGGGCACGGGCTGGGCTAGGGTGGTTCACTAGGGTCCTAAGGAGGTACACAGCAGGTGGGTTCAAGGGCAGGGGCGTCGGCTTAGGGTATAGACACCAAAACATAGAGTCCAAGCACATTGAAATTCGCGGCCACTGCATGGGCGTGATAGGGACCTTTGTTTTTGACTTTAGGCAGGGTATTTCGGTGGGTTAAGGGTCCAGTAGGGTAGTTTAAGATGTTGGTCAAGTTTTGGACCAACATGGGTCGGGGGTAACTCGATAAAATTAGGAGATGGCTCGGGGTCGAAGTTTAGGTGTCAAAATGAGTTTTAAAACAAAGAAAATTTTGAAAACGACTCACGGGGGTCGAGTCGTGATCCATAAGGGCTAAAATAATATAAAAAGACTAAATTTAGAATTTAAGAATTTTATATTAAAGTTTGGTATTTTTCGGGATTAAAACACAGTTAAAATAATTAAGAAAAGATAATTGAAAAAGTCTAAGTTTTAAGCCAAATAAAATTACGAAAAAATTAATAGAAGCTTAAATAATTATTTGGGACATGTTAGAGTCATGAAATCAAGAAAAAAGTCAAAATCGTAAAATGTCGAGTCTAGGAGTAAAACGGTATTTTACACCTAGAAATTTGTAAAGGTCATGGCAGTGCCCGAAATGCTGTTTTCATGTTAAATATGGTATTTTAAAATGTTTATGAATTTCTCATGATTTAATTATGATTTTTAAATGTATTAGAAATTTTTATGATTTAAAGAAGACTTTTAAATACATGTTGCATGCTTGGTTTCAAAAAGGGAAAAAGGTAAATGTTATTAATGATTTTATACAGTGATGTGAATGAAAAACGTTGAAGGAAGTGAAGTGATTGTGACTAGTTCGTTAATGATGGCAATATCGTGAGGGTGATGGTCCCAGTGGGTGCCCGACGATCGTGTTTCCATTGTTACGAACAGAGGATATGAGGATTAACGTAAGAATGAGAATATCGTGAGGGGAAAAGGCTCCAGAGGGAGCCCATTTATGGGAAAAGGCCCCAGAGGGAGCCCCGACGATTGTATTTCCATTCGATAATGCTTGGCCAGGGCCCAGTTGATCGGTGAGAGTGTCGCTGGTGTCCCCCGCCCCCCAGTACTGTGGTTACATGTAGATGGATCCATCGACTTTTGAGGATTGAGGATAGTCACAATTAACGATCTGAATTCAACTAAGGATAAAAGAAAATGTTTATGATCATGATTAAAGGATTTATGTCATGTTGAGGATAATGTTAAAGTTTATGCATGTCATGAAATGTTATTTTACTTAAAAGTATTTTCACTGTTGCATGTGATTTTATTATTATACTACTCGTTATCAAGATTATGGTGTGTTGAGTCTTTAGACTCACTAGGTGTGATGGATGCAGGTGGTATTGAGGGAGGTCTTGATGAGTGATACTACTGGACTGAAGGTGCACACAACCCGAGGACCGGCGCTTCATTTTCCGCATTATGCTTTATGATTTAAATTAAAGATTTTAAGACTATTTATTTATGCTTTTGAGAGTTTTTGAGAGGCTTAGTATGGGCTATACTTTTTCAAACTTATTACTTTTAGATTTGGCAAAACAGTAGACGCTATTGCTTTATGACAATTTCACTTGAATTTTTAAATGCTAGTGGGTTGACGTTTATTTTAAAGAGGGCAAAATATTTTATAAAAATATTTTCATGTGTTAGTTTATTGGCCGAAAAAAAAAATTCTAGTACTTTTAAAGCAATAAAAAGGGCAGACGTTTCAATATATACTATATGCTAATAGATATAATAATACATTTATTATGATTTAAAAAAACAGTCATATTATCCCTAATATATAAAATCCGGATTTTCTTTTATAAAACACCATATATTTTAAATTTAACAAAAAATAATTGAGTTAAACTAATCAATAATAATAATTACATTTTTTCCCCCGCAAAATAAAGATAGTAAATTTCAACTTGTAAGTTAAAGTAAATTGATTTACATTAAGTTATAAATAATATTGATACGTTGAATTATTAAAAAGACAATTTAGAGATCTACTTGAAAATTTATTTAATTTGAGAAGCCTTATATTATGAGTTTTTATAATATATACTAAATTATAATAAATATAATACATTTTATTATAATATGAAAAAAAAATATTCATGTTACCTCTGAGACGTAAAACATATATTTTTTTAATTATAAAAAATCGTGTATTTTAAAAACAACTAACAATAATTTGACTTAAAAAGTAATGATAATCTTCTCTAAAGTTCTCAATTCATTATAATCTCAACTGTTTTTTTACAAAATAAGAACATTAATTTTGAACTTGTAAGTTGAGGTACATTGATTTTGATTATCTAATCTCATTATGAAATGTCTGCTATTCGTTTTTTTAAAACGTGCTAGAAATTTTTTTTTTCAAACCTCACTTAATATTCGGCCAAACCATTAAATATTTTTGACATCATTTTTAAAATAAAACAACCAACTAACATTTGAAAATCCCAAGGAATTAGTTTAAAACATAAAATCGTTAAACTTTTACCAAACCCAAAAACATTATTTGAAAAGTATAGCACATACTATAACCTCTCAAAAACCACTCATAAATAAATCGTCGTAACTTAAAATCATAAATCATAACTAGTGCAAAAAACTAGCGTCGGTCCTCGGGTTATGTGCACCTTCAGTTCATCAAAGTCAACCATCAAGACCTCTATTAACATTATTATCATAATCACCTGCATCAATCACACCTAGTGAGTGTTAGAGTAGGTGCCCGTCGAGCCAAGTGTTGGCCAAGTGTGCACAATGAAACTCTATGTATAAGCAATCTTTATTTTAATAATAGTTGAAATTATTGTTTTGGCACATCTTTATTTGTATACTCATTCTAGTTGCATAGATAAAGTCCTTGAATATACAAATAGTAGAAAGAATACGAGATGCTCATATGATTAGTATCATGAAACTCATATTTGGAATACTGTATATTCTAAACAGTTCCTAGTCGATTCAGCCGCCGCTAAGAAAGATATAGGCCGCTCGAGTTTGAGACTAGTATCTACGATGTGAGTACCATGTTTCATTGGTAAGGGACATTGTGATGTCCGAGCATGCAGATAGGTGCTCCTGGTAGAGTGCACTGAACAACCCTCCATGAAGGACTTTCCAAGTGGTTCTCACTTATCGAGTGGAAACGTCCTAGTTTATGGTTGTACACCATTAGTCCTTATGACCCGGGACAACATTGAGACTCTATGTGCTAGCGTTTCACTTTGACTTGTTTACCGACTCTCATGGGGTCATCAGGTGGCAAGGTTGGGTGTTATGTCGAAACATATAGGAGTCGATGCATTGTAGTCGGGGATTCACCGCTTACCTTCGGGTATGGATATCCTATGTGGTCTCATGTGTATGTAGTTTGAAATCTCTGTTCAGAGTATGGTGGTAATTATGAAAGGGGTTTCATAGATTACACCATCGATGCAACTACGACCTGACACATAGCATCGATTCATTGACAACTCTCGATATACCAATAGTTGTAGAATCGGTCGGGATATATGAGTTGAAGGGACCGTACTGTACACTAACCATAATAGAATGGTTCTTGCAGGCACTATCATTTGATACCTAGGGAATCATGTAAGCGATGCTGCTAGGCGTTTAGCATGATTGGTTGGGTACTATCAGACTTGAGTTCTGACGTTCTTTTTATCAAGGAGTTGATAATTAAGAATGGAGCAATTGGGGTATGCCCGTATAAGGACATGTTTAGTCCGAATCACATGGAGATGTGAACCCACGGCTAGTTGTATCAGTGAACCATTGAGGGCCACACAAGTACTAGCTTTCTAGATCCCGTTGAGAAGTAAAATAGTTCAATGTGTTGAACGGCTTATAAATGAGTTTATAAGCGTAAGAAAAAATAGAAGTATGACTTCTATGAGAGAAATGTAATTTTAATTTATGAATGTGTTCTTAAATTAAAAGTTGTCCAAATTAATAATGTATTTGAAAATTGTGATTTTCATAAACATTATTATGGACTAAATTAAATTAATTCAAGTGTTGAATTAATTAATCACTAGTGGACCTAGTAGAGTCCAAATAATTAAATTAATTCAAGGGTTGAATTGATTAAATAATATTGAGACTTGTAGAGCTCAATTTAAATAAATTATTTAAACTAGTGGACTTGAGTAAATTCAAGTAATGTTTAATTAGTCTTAAATATGTTTGAGATAATTAAATTAAGTCCATGGATTTTTAATTGTTAAAAATCAAATAAGATTTGCATGCATGGGAGGTGAAAGGTTGGGAGACAACTTTTTGTATAACCAAGGCTTGGCATGCAACTTTTTTACTTTAACTTTTCCCACAACAAAAAAAATGTCTCTCCTTCTCTCTTAGCATGAATAGTGGCCGAAAATACTATTCATTCTCTCCATTTTTTTGTTCTTCAATGGTTGGAGAAAACACTCACTTCTCAAAGAAAAATCCTCATATTTTTCTAGTGCAAAATATGAGGGGATCTACCTAGATGGTGGTGGGCTTTATTTTAGAGCAAGGAGTGCTCTTTGGAAGCTTGTAGAAGTTCTTGCCATACAAGAGCTAAGGTGTTTGCACCTTAGTTGGAGCCATCATCAACCTCAAGAGGTTGATAGGTATTTTTCTAAACACACTATGTATGACATTTTGTTGTTTTTGTATTTGCTACACATTAAATCAAGGTAGCCGAAAATTTCTTATGAAAAATAAAAATTTTAAACTTCTGTTGCGCTTCCGGTCACCGTAACCGATCCCCTTTCAATGAGTCTAAAGACTTAACACGTCATATTTTTGATAACAAATACTACATATACAGAACACCTGCACCGGAAAATACTTGTACTTAAAATATCGTTTTCATGAAGATTCATAAACTTTAAACATAACCATTTTTATAAACATTTTCATGATTCATAAACTTTAAATAAAACCATTTTCATAATGATGAATCAACTTTAAACATAAACTTTTCATAAACAGTTTCATATCATTTTCGTAAACATTTTCATATCATCCTCAACATATTCATATGAACATGCATAACTTAAACCTCAACATTTTTCATTTTCCTCATTTCATAACATATATCCTTTCATCATGATCATAAACATTTTTATTTTTTATTGAATTCAGATCGTTAATTGTGACTTTCCTCATCCTCAAAAAGCCGATGGATCCATCTACATGTAACCACAGTACTGGGTGACGGGGACATCAGTGACAATATCTTGTCGACTGAGCCTTGGCCTCTCCTCATCGAATGGAAATACGATCGTCGGGCTCCTTCTGGGACATTCTCCCACAAATTGGCTCCCTCTGTGGCCTTTTCCCTCACGATATCGCCATTCTTATCCTCATATCCTCAATAGTCACAATTACTTCACTTCTTTCAACGTTTTACATTTTCATCACTTTATAAATCACTCATTTAATATCCTTTTTCCTTTTGAAAACAAGCATGCAACATTTCTTTTAACGTTATCGTTTCCTCATAAAATCCATAAACATTTTAAAAGAAACCTTTTAACATATAAAATCCATAAATCTTTTAAATAAACATTTCAACATCATAAATATTTAAAATATGCATTTAAATCATAAACATTTAAAATAAATATTTTAACATATTAAATCATAACCTTTTAAAATAACATTTTGACATAATAAATTGTAAACATTTAAAATGTTAATTTGACATAATAAATCATAAACATTTAAAATCAATGTCATAAAAATTCATAAACATTTGGAATAATCATATTAGCATATAAAACAATATTAGGAAACTGCCATGACGTTTACTAATTTCTAGGTGTAAAAAGGCCGTTTTACCCCTAGACGTAAAATTTTTCGTATTTAACCTTAGACCTCGAAACGACATCCCAAATCATTCCAAACTTAACATATAACCTTAAAACACTCCCCTAAATATTCCTTAGGCTTAAAATTTAGCTTTTTTTTTGCTATAGATTCCCCGATTCGTTTTAAACTTATATGTACCTCCCGGTTTTGACTTGTATGGACTCAAAACTTATCCAAACTTGAACCAAAGCTTAATAACACCTAAATAACCCATATTCAACCCAAATCAAGCCAATTAGAAGCCATGAACAGCCTAGGATACATACTGAAATTTTGTTCTTATGCTTTTGAAAACCCTAGCCACCCTAGCCTTGTAATTTTCGATCCTAGCCCTCAAGCGACTTGACCAGCCCCTATGAGCCCTTCCTAGGACCATGACTGAACCCCTAACATGCTGCTGAACAGGACCTAAAAGACCTAGAACCTCAGCCCCTCAATCCATCAACTAAGCATGCACCCATTTCCCCAAAACCCGTCCAAGTGCATGCACATATACCTTGCCCTTCGAGCCACCCTCTTGCCACCATCTTAGAACATCATGCAACCCACTTAAGTCTACTGGACCCTCCCTAATCGCAGCTAACAGCCGTGACCCTCAAAGACTCCTAGTTGAAGAGTCCTTTCCCTTAAGGAGTCTATTTTCGTTTTTAATCCTTCCATATTTTTTCCAGCCCTTAAATATACACATAGGGACCCTTAAACATTTGGAAAAACATCTCTTCAAGTATCCCTACCATGGCAGCCCCTTTGTGCATCATTATGAGGAATTTTAAAAGATGAAAACACTAGTTTTGTGCAAGTATAGCAATAAAAACGAAAATATAAAAGTTGTATCATGTTTTCCATGCAATCATGTATCAAACACATAATATGGTGTGAAAGATGAGAAAAAAGAGATTAAAGCGTGCCTTTGCGTTTTAAAGGCACGATTTAACGTTGACGATTGAAGAACGACGGCTTGAAAACTCTAGCAAAATTGATGCTTTTTCCTTCAAAATCCTTGAAGAATTTGATGCTTTTCCTTCTTGCTTTGGTGTGTGCCGTGTCTTGTAAAATTGAGGGGAGAGTTTGATTGGAGTTGGGAAAGTGGAGGGTTTTGTTGGAAATATCAATCAAATTTAGAGTTTGAATGAAAGTTATGACTCATGAATGTGGGAGTGTATTTTGGCTCTCCACATTCTTGAGTAAGTTGTGGCTCATTATTGTGGAAGTTTCTTTTGACTTTCCTCATTCTTGAGTTAATTGAAGAGTTTTGGCTCTTCATGTTCTTGAGTTAATGGGAAGATTATCTTGCATTTCATATTGTTAGCTTTCCATTTGGTTTCCGTTAAATCTCGGTGATAAAGTAAAGGTACGTTTTCAGTTCGCCGTAGTAGTGCCTCGTGTTAAGTCATTACTGGTTGTTCCGTTGTATCCTGGGAAACAGACGTACAAGTACATCCTCGAAGCACATACTGTTTTAAGGACACTGTATTTCATACAGGCCTCGGTTTACTTTATTTTAAGCCTTTCTCTACTGTTATTCTTCAATATAATTTTCGTTGGTTTTCTTTGCCAAAAGATTTTTGTACTATACCATTCGATATATTGTGCAACAAACTTAAAACAGATTTATTCATTACGTGGTTTGTTTCAGATATGGCTAATGAAACCAGCGTGCAAAGGGAAACTGGTCGTGTTGTCGCTAATGTGCCGACTCAAGTTGTCCTTCATGTTACCTCACGTGCTGCTGCGGTGCTGTCCCAGCCAGTCACGGTGAAAAACCCGAGAAGTTCACTGGTGTCGACTTCAAAAGGTGACAGCAGAAGATGCTGTTTTACTTGACGATGCTGAACCTGGCCAGATTCCTGACTAAGGATGCTCCTAAACTCAATGAGGTTGAGGGAGATGTTGAATCTGTTAGTGCGGTTGAGGCATGGAATCATTCTGATTTCTTATGCCAAAACTTTGTACTCAACGGATTGGCCGATTCGCTCTACAACGTGTTTTGTGAAAAGAAAACGGCTAAAGAGCTGTGGGAATCCCTTGACAGAAAGTACAAAATCGAGGATGCCGGGGCCAAGAAGTTTCTTGTTGGCTGCTTTCTAGACTTTAAAATGGTGGATTCAAAGCCGGTTAACAGCCAAGTTCAAGAACTCCAAGTGATTCTTCACGAGATTCACGGTGAGAGGATGACTTTGAGCGAAACATTCCAAGTGGCTGCTATTGTTGAGAAGCTACCACCAGCTTGGAAGGATTTCAAAAATTACTTGAAGCACAAGCGAAAGGAGATGAATGTTGAAGAGCTCATTGTTCGGCTTCGCATCGAGGAAGACAATAAGAGTTCGGAAAGACGATTGTTTTCTCATGTTGTCGCTAAGGCAAATGTTGTCGAGCATGGTCAAAGCTCGAAAAAGATAACCTTTTCTTTCACCAACAAAAGGTCGAACATGGGACCCAAAGGAGGCATTTCGAAGAAGAAGTTCTCGGGAAAACGCTATAACTGTGATGGCATGGGTCACAAGGTATCTGAATGTAAGAGCCAAAGAGAAACCGAGAGGCGAATGTGGTAGAGAACATATCTCAAGAGGTTTCGAACATGAATCTCTGTGCTGTAATATCAGAAGTTAATCTGGTGGATTCTAACCCAAGAGAGTGGTGGATTGACACTGGTGCCACTCGCCATGTTTGCTCGGAAAAGGAGATTTTTGCAACTCTTGAGGAATCTGAGAATGGTGAAAAGCTATTCATGGAAAATTCAGCTACTTCTGAAATCAAAGGTCAAGGAAAAGTTGTCCTAAAGATGACATCTGGAAAAGAACTGACTTTGAACAATGTGATGTATGTGCCTGACATCCGCAAGAACTTGGTGTCTGGGTCGCTTCTTAACAAGCGTGATTTTTGCATTGTCTTCGAATCAGATAATGTGGTTTTGTCGAAAAGTGGAATGTTTGTTGGCAAATGGTATGTTTGTAATGGTTTATTCAATCTCAATGTAATGGCTATTAAGCCTGTGATGAATAAAGTTAATAATTTTGCTTACTTGCTTGAATCTTCTTGTTTATGGCATGGTTGACTTGGACACGTTAATTACGATACAATTCGTAAACTAATTAACATGAAAAGCATTCATGCATTCCAAATTGATAAACAACACAAATGTGAAACATGTGTTGAGGCAAAACTAACGAGATCATCTTTTCGAACAACTAAAAGAAATAGTGAGCCACTTGATATAATTCACAGTGATGTATGTGATTTAAAAGGTGTACAAACTCGTGGTGGAAATAAATACTTCATTACTTTTGTTGACGATAGCACAAATTTTTTTTTATGTGTATCTCCTTAAAAGTAAGGATGAAGCTATTGACAAATTTGTCCAATATAAGAGTGAAGTTGAAAACCAACTTAGCAAGAAAATTAAGGTGCTAAGAAGTGATCGTGGAGGTGAATATGAATCACCATTTGCTGAGTTTTGTTCTCAACACGGTATCAAACATGAAAGAACTGCACCTTATTCTCCTCAGCAAAATGGCATTACAGAGAGAAAGAATCACACTTTGAAAGAAATGATGAATGTGTTGTTATTAAGTTCCGGTTTATCACAGAACATGTGGGGGGAAGCTGTTCTAACAGCAAATTACCTTTTAAATAAGGTGCCCCGAAAGAAGCAAGATAAAAGTCCATATGAGTTATGAAAAGGTAGAAGTCCTTCCTACCAATACTTGCGAGTGTGGGGGTGTCTTGCCAAGGTAGTAGTACTCATTCCAAAGAAAGTAAAGATAGGACCAAAAACGGTGGATTGCATTTTCATTGGATATGCTCAAAACAGTAGTGCGTATCGGTTTCTTGTATATGAATCTCAAATATTTGATATTCACAAGAATACGATAATGGAATCAAGAAATGCTTCGTTCTTTGAACACATGTTTCCATGCAAATCTAAGGAAGAACCAAGTTCATCCAAAAGATTATATGAAACAATTGATGAAGAACAAAAGCTTGATCAAGACATTGAACCTAGACGTAGCAAGAGAGCTAGGACTGAGAAATCTTTTGGTCCGAATTTCATCACTTTCATGATGGAAAGTGAACCTCAAAGCTTCAAGGAAGCAGTGAGTTCATCTGAGGGACCTCTATGGAAAGAGGCTATCAATTCCGAAATGGAATCCATTTTACAAAACCATACGTGGTAATTAGTAAATCTTCCTCCGGGAAGCAAACCACTAGGCTGTAAATGGGTTTTTAAAAGGAAAATGAAATCACATGGAACCATAGATAAGTATAAAGCCAGATTGGTAATTAAAGATTACCATCAACGTGAAGGATTTGATTACTTTGACACATATTCTCCTGTATCGAGAATAACCTCTACTCGTGTGATACTTGAGATTGCCGCCTTGCGGAATCTTGATGTACACCAAATGGACGTAAAGACAGCTTTTCTAAATGCAGATGTAGAAGAGGAAATTTACATGGAACAACCTGAGGGATTTTCTGCGACTGGGCAAGAAAATAAGGTATGTAAACTGGTGAAGTCTCTGTATGGCTTAAAACAAGCACCAAATCAATGACACGAAAAATTTGATAAAGCCATGATGGAAAGTGGATTTAAATTCAGTGAATGTGACAAATGTGTATACATAAATAACACTGAAATTGGATATGTCATTTTATGTCTTTACGTAGATGACATACTTATCATTGATAGTAATGATAAGATGATTAAATCCACCAAGAAGTTATTGAACTCAAGATTTGACATGAAAGATTTGGGCTTAGCCGGTGTAATCCTTGGAATTAGAATCCATAGAACATCAGAAGGGCTAGTCCTAAGTCAGTCACATTATGTTTACAAAATACTTGAGAAATTCAATAACGATGACGCTGCATTGACTAGAACCCCGATAGATACCAGTCAGTATCTATCAAAGAATAGAGGTGAGAGTACGTCTCAATTAGAATACTCTCGAGTAATTGGAAGTCTGATGTACTTAATGAGTTGTACAAGACCGGACATAGCCTATGCAGTAAGCAAATTGAGTAGATTCACGAGTAATCCAGGTGTTGAACACTGGAAAGCAATTATCAGATTGTTAAGATACTTAAGGTACACTCGTGATCATGGGCTGCACTATACCAGATATCCTACTGTTATTGAAGGATACAGTGATGCAAATTGGATATCTGATATGAAAGACTCAAAATCTACAAGAGGATTTGTATTCACCTTGGGAGGTGCAGCAATTGCATGAAAATCTCCTAAACAAACTGTAATAGCCAGATCCACGATGGAATCTGAGTTTATAGCTCTTGACAAGTGTGGTGAAGAGGCTGAATGGATGCGTCACTTTTTAGAAGATGTTCCAGGATGGGAAAAACATGTGCCAGCTATATACATACATTGTGATAGCCAATCTGCAATTTGAAGGGCACAAAATAATATGTATAATGGTAAGTCTAGGCATATATGCCGTAGACATAATACCATTAGACAACTACTCTCAACTGGAGTTATCTCTATTGACTATGTAAAGTCAAAGGATAATATAGCGGATCCGCTAACCAAAGGGTTAAACAGAGAGTTAGTTGCAAAAATGTCAAGGGGAATGAGGCTCAAACCTATAGAATAAATTGGTGTGAAGGAAAACTCAACCTACGCTGACTGGAGATCCCAAGAACTAGGTTCAATGGGAAAACTTAATCGCACTGATTTGGTAGATCACTATGGGGGTTATCCCTAGTCCGTTCCTATTATAAAACAGTGAATGTTGAGGATAAGCTTGCGGCTTTTAATGATTCTGATTAGAAGCAATATAGAATCACCTATGTGAGAGAGAAGTGAGGCCGCTTCGAAGGAATTTTTAGGCTCAATTCTAGATCCTCTAGCAGAACCAGGCGTGTGTTCATGGCCAAAACGAACACGATCATGAGAACTGACTAGTATGAGGGAGAGTCTTGTGTGAAGTATATCTTAATTTACATAAACAGCAGAACAGTTCAAGGACAACATGTCTACTGGTGAGCTAGTAAAGCAAATATATTTCATAAGGGAAGGTTCAAAGGGTTACACCTACCTATCCTATGCAGGATTCAACTGTAGAACTTTGTCACCAAGATTTGTATCAAATTTCATTCATGTGGGGGATTGTTTGAAATATTAATCAAATTTAGAGTTTGAATGAAAGTTATGACTCATGAATGTGGGAGTGTCTTTTGGCTCTCCACATTCTTGAGTAAATTGTGGCTCATTATTGTGGAAGTTTCTTTTGACTTTCCACATTCTTGAGTTAATTGAAGAGTTTTGGCTCTTCATGTTTTTGAGTTAATGGGAAGATTAATCGAGTTAATTAATCTTGCATGACTCTTGGTGTACATTTTTGGGGCTTATAAATAGTGGGTTCATTTCTACATTTCAAGTACATGAAATTCTTATCTCTTTCAAGCATTATCTTGCATTTCATATTGTTAGGTTTCCATTTGGTCTCCGTTAAATCTCAGTGATAAAGTAAAGGTACGTTTTCAGTTCACCGTAGTAGTGTCTCGTGCTAAGTCACTGCTGGTTGTTCCGTTGTATCCTGGGAAACAGACGTCCAAGTACATCCTCGAAGCACATACCGGAGGGGACGAATCTGTTTTAAGGACACTGTATTTCATACATGCATCAGTTTGCTTTATTTTAAGCCTTTCTCTACTGTTATTCTTCAATATAATTTTCGCTGGTTTTCTTTGCCAAAAGATTTTTGTACTATACCATTCAATATATTGTGCAACAGGTTTGAGGTCAAGAATGTATATTAAATACTTAATTAAATCACTGATAAGGCTTAGGTCTATTAAGAAGGTAATTATGCCCACTAGTGCTTAATTAAAATATTAAAAATTATTTTTCTTAAATAAATTTGTGAATTTATTAGTCGAGTTGCCCACAAGTTTGTATTTTTGTAGAAAAACCAACACCGATAAAAATTACGTCCAGCGTATAAAATCACCTAAAAACCCCATATTTTCAAAAATAAGAAAAATCATCACCCTTAATTTAAATAATTAAAAACAATTGTTTAATAAAAACATTTTCTATTTTTTTAGCCCTCGGTCTCCGTTCCTCGATCGCAACTCGAATAACCTTTAAAATATATTTTAATGCAACCATGTAGAAAAATATATTTTAAACATGTCAACATGCACAACATAATTAATTCATGTAATTAAAACATTTTATTAAAATACAAAAAAAAATTAATAACTCGTGCATGTGGTTCGCGTGGACCTTTAAATTTTCGGGGCGTTACAAATTAGGTAAAAGAGGGTCTTCGACTAATAACTTGGCTTCTTTTATATATATANAGAGGACTTTTATTTATACAACTACTTGTACAAACCCACCCAGCTTATGACTTACCCACTGCCTAACTGGACTCCTAGCCTAGACTGAAGGCAACACATTCCAGCCAACACTTCTTTAACATCTATGTGTCAAAGACTACATACACAAGTTTATTGTCTTTGTGCAAGACTGTATTTGAGTGGTGATGTCTGTTCGTGTGTGAGAACTGAACAATGAATACACCAGAAAGGTGTTCTTACACAGTGAGAGAAATAAGCTTCTACACTAATAACTTTGGTATCCCTCTGGGTTGAATGCTTCTTGAAAGCTGATAAGTGAATAAGCGTGCCCTTTTCTTTTACCACACTCTCTCTTGTATTTTCATTGTTGAGACTTCACTGATCTTCATCTTCCACTTATAGACGCGAAGCTAGATCGTACACTGAGATTCAATTATTGTATCATTTGCATTTTGAATTCGTTCCTTGGACTTTGTGTCTCGACTTTTCGACTGCCCTTCTGGAACGTTTGTCTTTAATGCTCTGATGCAACGTTCATTATTGTTCTTTGACTGGACAATTGCTTTGTACCTTTGTGCATAGCTGGAATCCACTAGAATGAGCTTGTCTTGATCTACAACTGAAAGATTATAACTGATGCTCCGAACTAGTCAGCTGAACTGATCTTCAGTTGGGTTGATGAAATCAGTTGACTCGTCAGTTGAACTGATTTCACTCTCGTTCAGTTGAACTAGTCAGCTGGGCTCTTCATCAGTTGAACACTCCTTCGGCTTGCTAGGCTTTTGAGGTTCTCCTGCTGAACCACTTATCAGCTGGACAATGAGCTGAACTGCTCGTTGACATATCGGTCCATTGATTCAATTTGTGTGATCAGTTGGGTCTTCAGTTTGCGATTTTGACAACTCGAAACTGATCCTAGCTTCTGCACACTAAGGTAAATCATTAGTAACAAAAATAACTAGTTTTGTTAACATCAAAATCAAGATTGCGAACTTGAAAAGTTCCAACAAGAGTGTACTAAACACATTAACACAAAAACTCTTATGAGATGATCTCATGAGTCAATTTTGTGATATGAGTTTTCGACCAAATTCAGCTCATGAAAAAATATTATTTTTATATCAAAAGTATAATTTTTAATTTCAAATATGGATCTGAACGACTCGTATTAAGGATATAGATCTATGAGACAATCTCACAAAGGACCTATTCATGTATTAGAAGAGTAGGTCTCTTGTGAAACGGTCTCACATATTTTTATTCGTGAGACAGATCAATCATGCTCATATTTACAATAAAAAATAATACTTTTGACATAAAAAATAATACATTTTCATGGATGTCCCAAGTAAAATATTCGTCTCACAAAATTGTCTCGTAAGATCGTTTCACATGAGTTTTTTGTGATATTAGAAATATCCCATCCATATTAACAATGATTGCTTTGGCATCAACAATTTCATAGAAAAAAAAGACTAAAATTACAAAAATTAATTCATTATATTACATTAAGACTTTTTGTTCGGTCTAACTCTTTTTTTCCCCAAAAGTAAGTTAATACCAAAAATGTTGTATCTTACTCTTAAAAAAATACTGTATATATAATATATTATTAAATTTTGACATCCATACTAACCAATTTTTATATATCAGTATGACATCAAAGTTTTTTTTTTTTACGGTTTTAACTTTCATAATATTTGTTAAACTCTGTCAGTACGAGTTTATTAGTAATTTTTTATATCTATATAATTTTTTTGATTTTTTCTCCGACTTAGCTCTAATTAATCTAAAAATTCAAAATATTTAGGTAAATCTTATCTAATCATTAATCTATAAACATCACGTCATAATAAAAAAAAGTTTATTGTGAGATAAATATAATATAATTTAATCGAACGTCGCTCACACACACAATCACACACATTGACACACATACCATGTGTACGCATCTATACATACGATACATACACCCGACGATCTCCATACAATTACCATTTCTTCCTTCCCCTTTGCACATTTCCGCTTTTTATAATCTCCTTTTCTGTTTCCTTTTCTAGCTCCTTCAATTCCTCCCGATTCAGGTAATCATATGCTTAATTAGTCTACGCTTTCCCATTTCCGTATGATGAAAAACAAGATCATGCGTAGCCTAATTAATGAATGAAATTGAAGAACCGGAAATTTTGCAATTATTAGGTCAACCTACATTTATTGCGGAGCGAAGAATTTTTGTTAGTTTGCATTGTTTATTAATTGCTTAAATAAATGAAGTACGAGGGCATTAACGTCTGGATTTGGTACTCTTGGATGTTCATTGTATGATTATTCATAAACATATCATTGTTTAAGTTCGAAATGCGTATGGGGCGTTGCGATTCTTGGTAATACCGATGTTCATGTTCATGGATGCTGTTTTACTTTCACTGTTTAAGTTGGATTTTTTTTTCTTTGTGGGTTTTTGAGGTTGGCCAATTTGGTATTAATTTTTTTTTATCGTTTGATTCACGTACGTAGTTGCTGCGGATATTAAGAATTCAGCACTATTTTTGTTAGATGATAATTTATTATGGAACTAACTTTAAGTGAAAGATGAATTGTCTATGACTGAGTTATGGGGAAGTTTTTTTTTTTTTTTTTTTTTTTTTTTTTTTTTTTTTTTTTATTATTGTTTATTTTGGAAATAACTTTTTTTTTTTTTTGTTTTGTTTATGACTGAGTTATGGGGAAGTTTTTTTTTTTTTTTTTTTAAATCGTATTTTGCCTTTATGAAAGTTGTCCTCTGTTTACTGTTATTTTCTTGTGTTTAGGATTTTAGCTTATGATTTGGCTTTTGGGCTATTGGTTTCGTGGAGCTTAAGAAGTTCCCTCTCATAGAGTAACAAAGATGGGTCATATCACTGGTGACGAGTCTGAAGACAGAGTCCTCTCTAGCGATTCACCTCTGAGTAACGATGGTGATAACTTTTTCAGAGGTTCAGACAGGGGGGTTATTCTGAAGAAAGGTCCATGGACAACTGCTGAGGATGCAATTTTGATTGACTACGTGAAAAAGCATGGGGAAGGCAATTGGAATTCAGTTCAGAAGCATACGGGACTTTCACGGTGTGGTAAAAGCTGCCGCCTGAGGTGGGCCAATCATTTAAGGCCAAACCTGAAAAAAGGAGCATTCACACCAGAAGAAGAGCGACTAATAATTGAACTTCATGCTAAAATGGGAAACAAATGGGCACGGATGGCTGTGCATGTAAGCTTCAATAATCACCTTTTACAATCTTACAGATCATTTATCTTTTGAACGTTTGAAGAATTTCATGTACTTCAATATAGAATCTCTACTTACAGCAAATAAATTTCTCAGATATTTATGAGTAAAGATCTTAAATGTTTCCTTCAGCGTGATTGTAAGTTTGATCCAAACAGATAAACTATGTAAATTGAGTTTTGCGGTTTCTGATACGCGTGAAATGAGAATGCTTCTTCTGGATGCCTTGAATGAATTCTCCGGAGGAGTCTAATATGCACTTGTAAAATCATTATCGGGATTAGTTAGTTGGCTCATACTTTTGCAGATTCGGTTGGTGTATATGTTACTGATTGTTACCCCAGAAAAGTAATTTATTTCAAAAACTTATCCTGTAACTGTTAGTTTGAAACTTCCCTTGATAGACATAGATGAGAAGATGTTGGCATCGGGATGTTTACATCATGAAAATCGTCTTGTCCAATGTTCACATTACACTATGCTGTAAGCTAATTAGTCTCGGCTTTAATGGGTGGACAAACCAAAACAGATTAGTAGCATGATTTTTCTTTTGTCATATACGCTGCCCTATGATCATTGCATATTACAACGTAAAATGGTATTTGAACCAGTCATATTTTTGTGATTTGAAAAATATTCATAATCAATCATTTCTGTTTCTCAGTTGCCCGGACGGACAGACAATGAGATAAAGAATTATTGGAATACTCGAATAAAAAGACGTCAACGTGCCGGCTTACCTCTTTATCCAACTGAATTTTTCCAACATGCACTTCCAGAGAAACAACAAAACCGTAATTCACCTTGGATATTTGGTGGAGATGAAGGATGCCATGATAGCGTGCCAAGCCATGGCTATGAAACACCTGATGTCATGTTTGATATTTTAAACATGTTACCGTACAGACCAGAATTTCCTGATATTTTTGCTAGTAGTTCACTCGTGAGCGGTTTTGGTTCTCCTCAGTTTTTTAGTTTTCTTCCCCAAACAGTTGGATCGCACAAACTTACTCAAGAACTTGATGAACAAATGGACTTTGGTGGCTTCGCTGATAATGATGCTTTCCCTGATCACTGTGAGAATAAAATGTCTCAATCCTATGGTCCCTGTTTCCCATCTGACCCTAATCACACAAAACAACTGTGGCATTTTGGTGTCAGTCCGGATAGTCATTTTGCCTCAAATGACATTTTCTCTGCTTCTGAGCCCTTGGAAGGTGCTGAGAAGTTTGAGCTCCCTTCACTCCAATATCAAGAAACCAATTCAGGTGTCTGGGGCTTGCTTCCTTTTGATGCTACTCCTGAATCATTGGATTCTTTTATTCAGTCTCCCTTATCTGGGACTGGGACACAACCGTCACATTGCCCTTCTCCACGAAGTAGTGGCCTCTTAGAGGCTTTACTCTATGAGGCCAAATTTATAAGCAAGTCAGAGAATCAGTCTTCTGACAAGGCTACATCATCTACCATCAGCCAAGGGGCTATAACATACTGTTCTTCCTTAAAAGCACACTCCACAGTGATCAAAGGTATTGATCCGACATCCCCATCAGGCAACTCAACAGGATCAATTTTTAACGGGTGCAGTCCTGCTGATCCCATTGGCTCTGCAATGGAAGAGAAAATGCGCGGTTAGAATCTATAACTTTCTAAATGATTCGTAGTTGACAGAAACACATAGAGGGTTAAGTTTTAGCTGCATAAGTCTATTATTTTTTGATGTTATATCCTCTCGTTTCTGTTAGTTTCAGATCATTTAGTCTCTCTCTCTCTCTCTCTCTCTCTCTCACACACACACACACACACACACACACACACACACACACATAAATTCGCACAAACCCACACAACACACCCCACTCTGTTGTTCTCAGGGATATATAGAGGCAAATGCTTAATGTCCTTGCTCTTGTGTGTCGTTGGTGGCTACTAGAGAATCCCTGTAGCGGTTTTCCTTTGGCTTTATCGTTTGTATTCTGCTTCCTGTTTGCATTTGCCCACACCCAGCCAAGATTTGCATCAAGTACTTTAGTTCTAGCTACCTTCTCATTGTTTTTAAGAGGCTAATGCAAACCATGATATTAGAAGGTTCTCTAAGGAAGTGGGTTCAATTCCAGGACCTTGTTTTGTCTTCAGGCACATTTCTTTATTTTCCAACTTATCTTGAGTTTCTCAAACTTTACTCGAGAGACTATAGACAGTAAGTAATTCTAATTCTTTTTTTACCTTTGCTTTTTTTGAAATCTTTTCTGGATCAAGAGCATAAGTGTGTTACTGTTTTTATTTTTCTCTCTTTTTTTTTTTTGACAAGGTTGTATATAAAACTTAACTATTAATATCAACTTTAAAGGATTTATTTGGTGATGATTGATATAAATTGTTGCATAATTTGTATGTGATCTTGTGAGTCATGCCCTCTTCATTTGAATAGAAAATAGTTTATCAAATCCGTGCAGCCATATCTTTCATGATTACTTTGCTGATACCAGAACTCTACTCTTGAGTCACATTCGTCATGAACTCAAAATGGGAGATGAAAGACATAATTGCTTTTGGAGTAGGAAATTGAGATTCTCTCTCTATCCCGTATTGAGTCTACAACTATTTTGTCAATTTGAATTTTTGTTGGCTCGCCAAATTCTTCGATCTATGGAATGCTTCAGTGAACAGTGGATATATATGATATGCAGAAAAACCTGGGGCTTATTTGAAACTACAGTCTTGGTTTTCTTCTGTAACCATTCCGCTAGCTTCTCTGCCCCCAATCTAGGAGTTGTGAAAATTGGACCTGTTGTAATAACTAATAACTAGATATGTGGCCTGTGACTGCTGATTCCTTGGCAAGATGATGGCCGGCTAATCTGTGCATTTTCAATAGAAGCATGTAGTTATTGGTATTCAAAGTGCCTAGAGTAATGAACCTGTTAGTTTTGGAGGTCAAGGTGATTGTTCAGTTTTTTTTTTAGGTGCTGGTTGTGAGCAGAGCTGTCATGAAACATAGCCAAATCAGATAGGAATTTTAAGCTTTTGTTGTTTTTAGTTAGAAAACAACTTGCAATGTTGAGCTTGGAGTAAAACTATCTTGCTAAACTTAAATAAAAGCTCGAGAGTGGTAAGTGAAACAAAATTATCATTTTAAGCTCATCAGCTCTAGATCGATTAATTTACTTTCAAGCTCAAGCCTTCCAGAAACCTTTTAAGCCGCAGAAATATACTTTTGTTAACTAGAGTTGCAGAAAAAGATTAAACCAAGAGCAACATGAAAGGGTGGCGACGTGTTAGGATTACTGTACTGCACCAAAGGTCATGGTCAGCAGTATTTACGGAGACAAATGCTTAGCGGAAACTGAAGGGTTGGGATGAAGATATCATGTCCTTGCTCTTGTGTGGGTAGTGTAGGTAGTTTTGATAGGAAATCCCCCACCAATGAAAAAGGAGGAAATATTTTCTATAGTTGGGTTTACCAACTTTTTCGTAATGATCTTTCTATACTTTGCATGTATCTTTCTCTTTGTTTGTACACTTGTATTATTTCTTTACCATATACATCATCATACATTGATGAATGAAGATGGAAGGCTGTGCATGACTTAAATAATGATTAAAAACAGGTTATACAATCTAAAGATTTTTTGTTTTAATGTCAGAAATTTATTATTACTCCACGAGGAGTTTTCAAAGGGCTTGAAAGTAATGTCATATCTTTTGTGTTTTCATAGCAAGTCATGTGAAATCAGAAGTTGTCAACCAAAGTTGTTTCCTGGATGAAGATAGGAAAGAAAATTTGAGCCTTTTGGACTGCTCAAAGCCTGATGCTATACTTGGATCATGCTGGCTTGAGCAAAGTGGTTCTAGTGTGAAGCAATGTGGCAGCATAACTGATGCCATTTTTCTTGGCGATGATTTGGGCAGCGAGTTGAAGAACATGTCTTCTGGAACTTCTGGTTGGGGACTTGGTTCTTGCACATGGAATTACATGCCATCTGCCAACCAAATGTCCGATCTTCTGTGAAAATTACCATTTCTATTGGTTTCTGTGCTTTTCTCATTCTTTGTTATCATTTTACTATCAAACTTTCTCAAAAGATGGCGTCGCTATATAAAGATGAATTGATTGCTGATTGTCTTTATTGATGTACTTTGAACCGGCCATGCCATTATGCCACCGCTTTGCAAGGTAGATTATATGATGCACTTTTTTGAGATACATTGTTCTTATACCTCGAGACGTCAGGATTTGATTGCAGTCGTGTCATTTTTTAAGAATATACATCATTCTCCAGTGTATACCGATTCCCGTAGTGTAGAAGTTAATGAAGTTATATAATTATTGTAAACTCAGTTGTTAGGTTAGCGTTGTGCTGCTGTCAAATGCTGTATTTAAACTATGTAACGGAGTTTTAAGGTACAAAAGGATAATGGAGAAGTTTTAGTTTCATCAGAATAAAAGTAAATTTAATTTCTATTCGAATTTGTCTGCCAAATAAACAATGTTGGATGTACTCGTGCTTTTACCAAATTTAATTCCAAAACATAAAGCAATTAAATTTAATTGATTTTTTTTTTTAAAATTCATCAAAGTCAAATAATTCAAGAATTGGTGATACATACAGATTATGAAAGTAAAATATGAATTGCCATGTTGTGCAAAGCTCAGCATGCTTTGGAAGGTCTTGGCTCAAGGAGATTGCCCAAGGTGTGTATTTTCATCAGTTTTCACTTGAATGTACATCTTTCTGTGAGGTGTGAATTTTCTCTCCTGGGAGAAGGGTAGACACTCAACTGATGAAATGAGTTTTAACCGTTCCGATTTCAAAGCCAAAGGGAGCTCTCGAGAAATAAGTTCATCTAACCCATACAATCGAATTCAAATTCAAAGGGAGCGACAATCTTGAAAAATAAGTTCAACTAACCCATACAACTCGTTCAATCACAACTGTTGGTGATCAGTGAAATTAACCAACATATCGAATCTTGTACAATATATACATATCTACATTTATTGCACTAAGTATTTACTATTTCGATCACATAAACTCGGTAATTCGATAAAAATTGATGTAACAGAATATATATACACATGATCTGATGTCGGAATGTTAAAGATATAGTATTTTCTGCCAAATCGGAATGTTAAAGATATAGTATTTGCTGCCAAATCGGAATTGGGAGAAGGGCGTCATTCTTGACGTAAACTCTACAACTAAATTGCAACATCACAATGCTGATAGTTCACCAAATAACCTGTAAAAGCCGAAAGTAAACAAAAATATGTCTCAGTAGTCTTTTAAAACACCATAGATAGGGTACAAACTATTGGATTAAAGAAAAGTAAATACTCCACAAATCAGAAACCCCTTTCTAAGATGCAAGACTAAAAACATATACGTCTAGAATCATGTTATAGTAGAACCCTCATTTAGAGAAAAATCGTGTTCTCTGAAGAGTTCATATTGAAGATACCTTTCTATTCTTTCTGAATTCATTGGATAGTATTTCTCGAAGCCTCTTGCAGGCTTATGGGTAACTGATGGTTTGGTACACGAGAGCCCCTTTTCAGTTCCAGAAGTAGATATTTCAAGACCACATTGGAGACAAAGGGATTCAACATCTGACTCCTGTACAAACCAATTATAGAAAGATAATATGAAACACATTATCTGTATTTCTTTTTTATAAAGATTACCGACAAGAAAACTATAAAATGATGCCAAGTCAGCTTTCTAAGAATGAAGGAGAGGAAAAAGTAGGATACAAAACAGAATTGAAGATGCACCTTCATCATAAGGAGTTTAGCTAAGTGGGACAGTGCGTATGGTTGAAGCTTGTATCCTCCGTAACTGATACAGGACAATGCCAATATTCTCACCTGTGGTCAATTGCAGAAGAGAAAAGGCAGTTAGTTGTAAGCTACATGAGGCAGTTTACTAAAATTCCGAGGAAAACCTGATCATAAGATAATGATTCAGTTAAAACAGAGCCCTTCACTAAATGGCTCGCTAAATTTGATCGATTTGGCTCATATATTTGAATAAATATGTCAAAGAAATGTTAGACAATACCTCCTGAGACTTGAGATGTTTAAGATCCAAAGTTTTATCCTATGGGTATACATACGAAGTTTTCTTTTTTCAATATTATATTATTTAAGCTTTCATGGCACAGAAAACATACATTAAAGTTAAAGAGAAAAAATTCAGACTCAAGGAATTTGGGTCATACTAATTGTATAGATTTATAAAAGAAAAGTTAGAAGACAGCTCCTGGATGTTAAAGTAAAAATAATCAGAACTGCATCAAATAAATAGTAAACAATGTATGATGAAAAGCAGTGTCAACAAAAGACGAGTAATTATCTGAAGGATGACAAAGAAAAAAAGAAAAACTGAATATTAGAAATCTGTGACCCTGTGAAAGTTAACAAGCTTGGATCACCTAGTAACTAAAAATAGAAAAAAGAGCCAACAATTAATTTAATGCTGACAAGAGTAACTCAAATGGCAAACCAAATATTTTGAACTGGTCCCAAATACACAATTTACCAATCTACTGTTTATAAACTACAGCAATCACAGATGCATGATTTGGTGCAGAAACACATATGCCGAGTTGTGGTTATTAAACCTCATTGACATAAGGTTCAACAATGCAGTATTGCAGATTGGATGCTTCCTCTTCCACCGTAGAAATGAATCGCTTGTAATTGCCCATTCGATAACATCTGCTTTATGCATAGATAAAATTAAGAAACAGAAAGGATATGAATGCATGACTTACTTATATCTCAAGGAAAATCTGGTCGTAGAAATAATGGAAAAGCCAGAGAAACTCCAAGTTACCTTAAAATTCTACGAGCAAAACACATCTCTTTTGACTTTATGATTAGTGCAGGAACGTGGAGGAACCACAAAGATAAAGATTCACTATCCTATATATTAAGAGAGAAATTATTTTAAACAAGTAAAATTGTGCAAATCAATAAGCTTGAATTCAGCAGTAATTGACAACATAAAGAATTACATGGTTGTTCAAACCCAGATGAAGAAGCACGTAAAATGAATGAAACTCGGCTTCATTCCTGCATATAGATTGTGAAGCTCGATTTGCTTCATAAAGATTAAATAAAGTTGTCAGAGTTTTCATAAGCTGCTCCATGTTGAGGTGACTCATAGAAGAAATATTTGGATTGCCACAAATCCTATGAAGATGGTGATGAGATATGATGTGAAACTTGATCTGTATAAAAAGAAACAAAGGGTTAAGAAAACATTGTTACAGACTCAATCAAGTTGAGCCTAAAAAGCCCATATCTGCCTATTGGACCAGAATATATCAGAAACGGTTACTTGGAGAAGGGAAGGAGTTTGAAAATAGGGAGGATATTAGGCTGCAGTGGTTGGAGGGAATGGGATATGCTTTATTTTTTTTCAGCTATTTGCTAGTGAAAGCTAGGGCAGGAGCATTGTATTTTTTCTCTTGTAAAAGGAATTATTTCTTTGGTTGGATAGAAATGCTCACATCGTTGAATCGATTTTTACTTTTATTTATATTTGTTACTAAATTCTGTAGTTCTTGGTTGTTTTAAAAAATTAGCACCTAATAAACGCGAAATGGTGCATTATCAGTCATGGCACATCGTCAATTTAATGATTACATGGCTCAACCCTGTACTATTTTGTGCTCGCTGTTGAGAACAAAAAATTAGAATCCTGATTAGCAAATGATGAAGCTAGTATTTCATGATTTCTTTTTTTTTTCTTTTTTTTTTTGGTAGCAAAAGACATGGCTAGTCATAGAATTGAGATCTCAAGAAAGATTACTCAATAATCCTCAGCTCCTCCCACCCCATCTTCTTTTTTTGTTCATCTCCTTCTAAAATGTATTTCTTCATTTCAATAAATAAAACATTATTACAATCTATAACTAAATTAAGCTTAGGATATAACAAGGGCTCACGACTGTTGTTCCCCAACTCAGCGCTAAAGCCAAAACACAAAGCTGTCTTGCACACACAGCAAAGAGGAAGAATGTAAAAACTTCAAAACATCTAACAGTCCTCATTCAATCTACATGTATAAAATGAGAAAATGGAGCTATTAGTTTCTAGTGATGGAATGAAAAGATTTCAGAGTCAATTTCTTGTAGAAACTAGATGGAATATTACACATATTATAACCCTGCCGTGTCAACTAATTTTCAGATATGAACTAGATAAGAATCCAAAAATCTACACTAGTTTATAAAAACAATTATAATCTCGATTTTCATCATGAGTGCGCATCACAGAGAGGGACCATGATTGATAGAAACCTGTTGCCAACAGAAGAGATCATTACATCTCCACAAACGAACCTGGATTCAATAGACACTGTCATATATATTAGGTGTGATGAAAATGGAGTAACCACTGATCTGCAACAAATATGACATGCCCATCCAACGAGATTCTACCACAAGAAACGATCACACAAGAGAACGTAACATGGCATTAAATGTTTCAGCTATGTTTGTTTCTTCTAAACAAAAACAAAATAGAATCTATGATATCATTGTTAAGAAATGCTAGGTAAACACATTTATAGTTAGCCAACTGAAAAAAAAAAAACTGAACTAAAGGAGAGGACAATTAGATCAAATTGAAATCATCGCCACAAGAAAAATAGATATACAAGCGAAGGCAATTGATTAATAGGCATACCATTCTCTCATACATATGAATCACTTGATCACCCATAGCATTCTGCATACTAAGATCTTGCCTAATGCATCTTGTCCTATCAAAGATGAAATCATGAATAACCTCAAAAGGACACTCACTAGAACTCAGTAAGTTGAGTAGATAATTCAAAGTGTCCTCCAGCACTGAGACAGGCCGCACATCAGAAGCTTTCAAATCTCTTGTGGTTATAGTTCTGCAAAACTAGTATAATAAGAGGAGATTAAATAAAGTTTCAACTTTCAAGTAGCATACTAAAAGAGAGAAGAGCTTGTCCAAAGACCATGTGGAGTAAAAATTTGAATGAAAGCAATATCCATCAATATCATTCTTAATCAAGTCTCCACAACCACCAATGACCATCTCATTCGACCAGGTAAAACTAGTAATATCAATAAAAATATCGTTTAATTTGAAATGCCGCACCTTTTTAACCGCAAGATTGGCAGAGCTTTTAGAAGGATTGCCATGAAGCCTCTCAAAGATAGCCAAATCTCGCAGTTTCTCACGCCTCGCCATCTCTTCCTCTGCAATAATACAAATGCAAAACTATTTCAAGCATTCAAATCAGTACAAGGTTAAACAAAGTTTTCCCTGAAAATGAACAGGTGTGAATTTTTTTATACCTGGGCACATAAAAGGGCACGTTCCAACTAAGGTGGGAAACCCTTGAAGGCCACCATCATCCTTAACGACATCATGATCATCATTCTTAACGACATCATGATCATCATTTTCCCAATTGCTAGTGGTTGCTTTTCGGCTAAAGCTATTCATCGAGCTATTAGGATTTGTGTGTGAAAATTTGGAATTTGTAAAGGGTTTGTTGGAATTCTGGGATTTGGTAGAGTTAGAGGAAGAAGAAGAATAAAAGTTTCTTGCTTTGATTGGCTGGCGGGTTTGAGGATTCTTTTCAGCCATGATTGAAAGCTTGCACACCTGGGTTTCGATTTCAAGATCTTCTCTGTCACTACTTCCAAGACGACCCACACCAGTTCATTTATAGGGAAATTTAGTCACAACATATGACCTTTGGCTGCGATTGGTTTGAAGGATAGGATAAACTAATTATTAGTACGTAAATGATAAAGAAATTGATTGTGGTAAGATTGTAATATATGGTATAAAATAATATTATGTTTAGTAAGATTTTTAAATGTAAGATAATTTTGAATTTTTTGATAAATTACCCTTCCCCTTCGCGGCGGGGCGACGGCGACGACGACAGTGGCGGCAGCGGCCGGCCGGAAACAGCCGGCGGGGGGCGGCGGCCGGAGCCGGCGGTCCGTCGGCGGTCGGCCGGTGGCCGGCAGTCCGTCGGCGGTCGTGGCGGCGGCGGCGGCGGCGGGAAGTGGTGGTGAGTTTGAATATAAGAGAAGGGTAAAATTGGAAAAATAGGAGGTATTAAAAAATGGATAAATAATACTAGGGGGTGAGGAGGTATTATTTTAACCTACCTAATATAACCTAANGCGGCGGCGGCGGCGGGAAGTGGTGGTGAGTTTGAATATAAGAGAAGGGTAAAATTGGAAAAATAGGAGGTATTAAGAGTTGGATAAATAATACTAGGGGGTGAGGAGGTATTATTTTAACCTACCTAATATAACTTAATCATTCATAGGAGGGATTGACTTGGTTAAATAATCACGCGTACCAAACAGCTGACTAAGTAGGATAAAAAAAATAATCCCCCCTTATCCCCCAAACCAAACGCCCCCTAACAGTGTGTTTGGATTGAAAGATTTGGATTGCGATTTCATGATTTGAAAAGTTTCACATCTCAAAAACTACTATATGAGATTTGAAAATTGGCAAAATAAATTTATCCAAATAAATTAATTGATTTATTATTATGAATTTGAAAACTTTGACTTCAAATTAATCAATCCAAATATAATATAAATTCATTCTCCATTTTCTCTTAAATTATCATTAGCTACCCTGACGGAGAAGAGGGACTGATTTTTCGATTGTACGTGAATCATGCATCAGTGACAAACCATACATTGAAATGGTAATCCCTACATTAATCTCTTCTTCTTTTTTTCTTTTTGATATTGGAAATCAAGTGATTTTCTCCTTGTAGAAGAAAGTTCGGAAAATTTTATGTTGAAGTAGGTCATTGATTCAGTTTTTTATGGGAATCGAATAGATTTTTTAGATCTTTGCGAACTTAAAATGCTATGACTATGGATTTGTTTCCACCTCTCTGACACATATCAATATAAATCTTATCTGGCATCTCGCAGAGCGTGTAATGCGTACTATTTCCAAATTTTTTTTCAAAATTTATGGTATGAAGTATCAATTCTTTAACATTGAAAGTAAAACTATAAGAATATTGTTTTTTGTAGAGGTTGCTTGAAAAATCGGAATTCGATTCGAAAGATACCCTTCTTTTATGAGGTTAATTAGACGAAAAAGAACATGAGAAGTTTAGAATTAAGATAACAACTTACTTAAATATGTATTTGCTTCAATTCTCAAAAGTTTTGATTTTTGAAACTTTCTTACCCATATTTTAATTACCCCAACAACACTATAATGCTCTTGAAATGGGAGAAGTGAGTAGTTTCACGCGATGTACACAAAGTCGCATTTATTGCAACATGACTACCCCAGAGAACATCGCGCGAAATACAAGAGAACATCGCGCAATGTACTGGAAATGTACTGAAATCGCATTTAATGCGAATTGACGCGACATTTTCACGCACATGGATTTGAATAAAAAATTTTAATCGTTCCTTTTATTATTTCGCGCATGAACCATAAATGCATTCGGCAACAATCTCCTTAATTTATTCTTGTCTTTATTGGTGATAAAGGTTGGTGATAAAAGTTGATAAATATATTTAATGGGTTTAGTGGTTAGTTTGATTATTGTGTTTATAGTTTTTTTTTAAAATTTTAACCATTTATATTATCGGAAGAGATTTTTGTGATTCAAGTGATATTGAATCACAAAATATGCATTTTGATATAAGCTCATCATTTTCATCAACCTCACCCACTCGAGAATAAGCGCACAACGTTCCGGTCGTTTCTGTCACTTCCACTGTCTCTGTCGCCGTCGCCGCCAATGTCCCCGCCCTTGTTACCGATTCAGTTGCAGCGGTTTTCTTCTATTCCGCCGTCTCTAAAGCTAGCGTCACTATCATCTTCTCTCTCCTCGTCGCCGCCAATGTCGCTGCCGCCGCCGTTAATGTAACCGTCAATGTTACTGACTCCGTTAGAGCAATTTCTTTCTACGCCGCTGTCTCTAAAGATAGCGTCGTTTTCGTCTTATCTTTCACCAAGACCTCTCGTCAGGTCGTCATTTTTGCATTAATAATCCAGTTGCAATTTAAACCATTTTATTTGTTTTAAATAGTTTACTTTTGTAATAATTTAGTAATATGTATAATTAGAAGTATGTACATTTTCAATGCTTATGAGCTTAAATGTTTCCTAAAAGAAGCTCGCTTGCTTTCTTATTGGTGAGATACAATAAAATTTTGATCCTAATGAGTTTTTTTATTATGTCTGACCAAACTTAAGATTTTCATATTTAGAATATATTTATTTTTTTGTTAACACACTTGGTATTTTTGTGATTATTTTTTTTAGTTACCACAACACTATAATGCTCTAGAAAGGGGAGAAGTGAGTAGTTTTGCGCGATGAACAAGAAGATCGCGCGATGTACACAAAGTCGCATTTATTGCGACATGACTCCTGGAGAACATCGCGCGATGTACTGAAAATGTAATGAAATCGCATTTAATGCGAATGGACGCGACATTTTTAGCGGATGGAATTGAATAAAAAACTTGAATCGTTCATTTTATTATTTCGCGCATGAACCATAAATGCATTCGGCAACATTCTCCTTCATTTATTCTTGTCTTTATTGGTGATAAAGGTTGGTGATAAAAGTTGGTAAAAATATTTAATGGGTTTAGTGGTTGGTTTGATTATTGTGTTTATAGTTTTTTTTTTATTTTAACCATTTATATTATACGAAGAGATAGGGAAGAAAATTCACAAATATCAAGTGATTTTTGTGATTCAAGTGATATTGAATCACAAAATATGCATTTTGATATAAACTCATCATTTTCATCAACCTCACCACTTGAGAATATGCGCACAAAGTTCCGGTAGTTTCTGTCACTTCCACTGTCTCCGTCGCTGCCGCCATCGCCGTCGTCGATGTCGCCGCCACCGATGTCCCCGCCCTTGTTACCGATTCAGTTGCAGCGGTTTTTTTCTATTCCGTCGTCTCTAAAGCTAGCGTCACTATTGTCTTCTCCCTCATCGTCGCCGCCAGTGTCGCCGCCGCCGCCGTTAATGTTACCGTCAATGTTACTGACTCCGTTAGAGCAGTTTCTATCTATGCCACTGTCTCTAAAGCTAGCGTCGTTGCCGTCTTATCTCTCGCCAAGACCTCTCTTTTGGGTCGTCATCTTTACATTAATAATCCAGTTGGAATTTAAACCATTTTATGTGTTTTAAATAGTTTACTTTTGTAATTATTTAGTAATATGTATAATTAGAAGTATGTACATTTTCAATGCTTATGAACTTAAATGTTTGCTAAAAGAAGCTCGCATGCTTTCTTATTTGTGAGGTACAATAAAATTTTGATCCTAATGAATTTTTTTATTATGTCTGACCAAACCTAAGGTTTTCATATTTAGAATATATTTATTTTTTTGTTAACACACTTGGTATTTTTGTGATTATTTTTTTAGTTACCACAACAACACTATAATGCTCTTGAAAGGGGAGAAGTGAGTAGTTTCGCGCGATGTACAAGAAGATCGCGCGATGTACACAAAGTCGCATTTATTGCGACATGACTACCTAGAGAACATCGCGCGATGTACTGGAGAACATCGCGCGATGTACTGGAAATGTAATGAAATTGCATTTAATGCGAATGAACGCGACATTTTCAGCGGATGGATTTGAATAAAAAAATTTGAATCGTTCCTTTTATTATTTCACGAATGAACCATAAATGCATTCTTAAACATTCTCATTCATTTAATCTTGTCTTTATTGGTGATAAAGGTTGGTGATAAAAATTGGTAAAAATAATTAATGGGTTTAGTGGTTGGTTTGATTATTGTGTTTATAGTTTTTTTTTTATTTTAACCATTTATATTATAAGAAGAGATAGGGAAGAAAATTCACAAATATCAAGTGATTTTTGTGATTCAAGTGATATTGAATCACAAAATATGAATTTTGATATAAACTCATCATTTTCATCAACCTCACCACTTGAGAATATGCGCACAAAGTTCCGGTCGTTTATGTCACTTCCACTGTCTCCGTCGCCGCCGCCATTGTCGCCGCCACCGATGTCCCCGCCCTTGTTACCGATTCAGTTGCAGCGGTTTTTTTCTATTCCGCCGTCTCTAAAGCTAGCGTCACTGTTGTCTTCTCCCTCATCGTCGCCGCCAATGTCGCTGTCGCCGCCATTAATGTAACCGTCAATGTTACTGACTCCGTTAGAGCAGTTTCTATCTATGCCACTGTCTCTAAAGCTAGCGTCGTTGGCGTCTTATCTCTCGTCAAGACCTCTCTTTTGGGTCGTCATCTTTACATTAATAATCCAGTTGAAATATAAACCATTTTATGTGTTTTAAATGGTTTACTTTTGTAATTATTTAGTAATATGTATAATTAGAAGTATGTACATTTTCAATGCTTATGAGCTTAAATGTTTGCTAAAAGAAGCTCGCATGCTTTCTTATTGGTGAGGTACAATAAAATTTTGATCCTAAGGAGTTTTTTTTATTATGTCTGACCAAACCTAAGGTTTTCATATTTAGAATATATTTATTTTTTTGTTAACACACTTGATATTTTTGTGATTATTTTTTTAGTTACCACAACAACACTATAATGCTCTTGAAAGGGGAGAAGTGAGTAGTTTCGCGCGATGTACAAGAAGATCGCGCGATGTACACAAAGTCGCATTTATTGCGACATGACTACCCAGAGAACATCGCGCGATGTACTGGAGAACATCACGCGATGTACTGGAAATGTACTTAAATCGCATTTAATGCGAAAGGACGCGACATTTTCAGCGCACGGATTTGAATAAAAAAATTGAATAGTTCCTTTTATTATTTCGCGCATGAACCATAAATGCATTCGGCAACAATCTCCTTAATTTATTCTTGTCTTTATTGGTGATAAAGGTTGGTGATAAAAGTTGGTAAAAATATTTAATGGGTTTAGTGGTTGGTTTGATTATTGTGTTTATAGTTTTTTTTTTATTTTAACCATTTATATTATAAGAAGAGATAGGGAAGAAAATTCACAAATATCAAGTGATTTTTGTGATTCAAGTGATATTGAATCACAAAATATGCATTTTGATATAAGCTCATCATTTTCATCAACCTCACCACTTGAGAATAAGCTCTCAACGTTTCGATCGTTTCTGTCACTTCCACTGTCGCCGCCGATGTCCCCACCCTTGTTACCAATTCAAATGCAACAATTTTGTTCTATTCTGCCGTCTCTAAAGCTAGCGTTACTTTCGTTTTCTCCCTCCTCGTCGCCTTCAATGTCGCTGTCGTCGTCGCTAATGTCACCGCCAATGTTACCGACTCTGTTAGAGAAGTTTCTTTCTATGCCGCTGTCTCTAAAGCTAGCGTCGTTGTGGTCTTATCTCGCGCCTAGACCTCTCATCGGGTCGTCATCTTTGCATTAATAATCCAGTTGCAATTTAAACCATTTTATATGTTTTAAATGGTTTACTTTTGTAATTATTTAGTAATATGTATAATTAGAAGTATGTACATTTTCAATGCTTATGAGCTTAAAAGTTTGCTAAAAGAAGCTCGCATGTTTTCTTATTGGTGATGTACAATAAAATTTTGATCCTAATGATTTTTTTTATTATGCCTGACCAAACTTAAGGTTTTCATATTTAGAATATATTTATTTTTTTGTTAACACACTTGGTATTTTTGTGATTTTTTTTTATTTACCCCAACAACACAATAATGCTTTTGAAAGGGGAGAAGTGAGTAGTTTCGCGCGATGTACAAGAAGATCGCGCGATGTACACAAAGTCGCATTTATTGCTACGTGACTACCCCAGAGAACATCGCGTGATGTATTGGAGAACATCGCGTGATGTACTTGAAATGCACTGAAATCGCATTTAATGCGAATGGACGCGACATTTTCACGCGCATGGATTTTAATAAAAAATTTGAATCGTTCCTTTTATTATTTCGCGCATGAACCATAAATGCATTCAACAACATTCTCCTTCATTTATTCTTGTCTTTATTGGTGATAAAGGTTGGTGATAAAAGTTGGTAAAAATATTTAATGGGTTTAGTGGTTGATTCGATTATTGTGTTTATAGTTTTTTTTATGTTAACTATTTTTATTATAGGAAGAGATATGGAAGAAAATTCACAAATATCAAGTGATTTTTGTGATTCAAGTGATATTGAATCAGAAAATATGCATTTTGATATAAGCTCATCATTTTCATCAACCTCACCACTTGAGAATATGCACACAACGTTTCGGTCGTTTCTGTCACTTCCACTGTCTCCGTCGCCGCCGCCGTTGCCACCGTCGTCGTCACCGCCGCTGCCTCCACCATCGCCGTTGTAGTCTCCACGGCCGCCGATGTCGCCGCCCATGTCTCCGCCCTTTTTACCGATTCAGTTGCATCGGTTTTCTTCTATTCCGCTGTCTCTAAAGCTAGCGTCACTGTCGTCTTCTCCCTCCTCGTCGCCAGCAATGTCTCTGCCGTCGTCGTTAATGTCACCGCCAATTTTACCGACTTTGTTAGAGCAGTTTCTTTCTATGCCGCTGTCACAAAATATAGCGTCGTTGTCGTCTTATCTCTCGCCAAGACCTCTCGTCGGGTCGTCATCTTTGCATTAATAATCCAGTTGCAATTTTAACCATTTTATGTGTTTTAAATGGTTTACTTTTGTAATTATTTAGTAATATGTATAATTAGAAATATGTACATTTTCAATGCTTATGAGTTTAAATGTTTCCTAAGGAGGCTCACATGCTTTCTTATTGGTGAGGTACAATAAAAATTTGATTCTAAATTTTTTTTCATTATGTCTAACCAAACTTAAGGTTTTCATATTTAGAATATATTATTTTTTTGTTAACACACTTAGTATTTTTGTGATTTTTTTTTAGTTACCCCAACAACACTATAATGCTCTTGAAAGGAGAGAAGTGAGTAGTTTCGCGCGATGTACAAGAAGATCGCGCGATGTACACAAAGTCGAATTTATTGCAAAATGACTACCCCAGAGAACATCGCGCGATGTACTGGAGAACATAGTGCGATGTACTGGCAATATACTGGAATCGCATTTAATGCGAATGGATGCGACATTTTCACGCACATGGATTTAAATAAAAAATTTGAATTGTTCCTTTTATTATTTCGCGCATGATCCATAAATGCATTCGGCAACATTCTCCTTCATTTATTCTTGTCTCTATTGGTGATAAAGGTTGGTGATAAAAATTGGTAAAAATATTTAATGGGTTTAGTGGTTGGTTTGATTAATGTGTTTATAGTTTTTTTCTTTTAACCATTTATGTTATAGGAAGAGATAAGGAAGAGAATTCACAAATATCAAGTGATTTTTGTGATTCAAGTGATATTGAATCACAAAATATGCATTTTGATATAAGCTCATCATTTTCATCAACCTCACCACTTGAGAATTAGCGCAAAACATTCCGGTCGTTTCTGTCACTTCCACTATCTCCGTCGCCGCCGTCGTCGCAGCCATCGCCGCCGTCGCAGTCGTCACCGCCAATGTCCCCGCCCTTGTTACCGATTCAGTTGCAGCGGTTTTCTTCTATTCCGCCGTCTCTAAAGCTAACGTCACTGTTATTTCGAGCATGAACCATAAATGCATTCGGCAACATTTTCGTCATTTATTCTTGTCTTTATTGGTGATAAAGGTTGTGATAAAGTTGGTAAAAATATTTAATGGGTTTAGTGGTTGGTTTGATTATTGTGTTTATAGTTTTTATTTTATTTTTTTTATTTTACCCATTTATATTATAGGAAGAGATATGGAAGAAAATTCACAAATATCAAGTGATTTTTGTGATACAAGTGATATTGAATCACAAAATAGGCATTTTGATATAAGCTCATAATTTTTATCAAACTCACCACTTGAGAATAAGCGCACAATGTTCCGGTCGTTTCTGTCACTTCCACTGTCGCCGTCGCTGCCGCCCATGTCGCTGCCCTTGTTACTGATTCAGTTGCAACGGTTTTTTTCTATTTCGTCGTAAAAAATAGCGTCACTGTTGTCTTCTTTCTCCTTGTCGCCGCCAGTGTCGTTTCCATCGCCGTTAATGTCACCGCCAATGTTACCGACTCATTTAGGGAAGTTTTTTTCTATGCCGCTGTCTCTAAAGCTAGCGTCGTTTCCGTCTTATCTCTCGCCAAAACCTCTCGTCGGGTCGTCATGTTTCCATTAATAATCTAGTTGTAATTTAAACCATTTTATGTGTTTTAAATGGTTTAATTTTGTAATTAATTAGTAATATGTATAATTTTAAGTATGTACATTTTCAATGCTTATGAGCTTAAATGTTTGTTAAAAGGAGCTCGCTTGCTTTCTTATTGGTGAGGTACAATAAAATTTTGATAATAATGATTTTTTTTATTATGTCTGACTAAACTTAAGGTTTTCATATTTAGAATATAATTATTTTTTTTCTAACACACTTGGTATTTTTGTGATTTTTTTTAGTTACCACAACAACACTATAATGCTCTTGAAAGGGGAGAAGTGAATAGTTTCGCGCGATGTACAAGAAGATCGCGCCATGTACAAAAAGTCGCATTTATTGCGACAAGACTACCCCAGAGAACATCGCGCGATGTACTGGAAATGTACTGAAATCGGATTTAATGCAAATGGACGCGACATTTTCACGCACATGGATTTGAATAAAAAATTTGAATCGTTCTTTTCATTATTTCGCGCATGAACCATAAATGCATTCGACAACATTCTCCTTCATTTATTTTTGTCTTTATTGGTGATAAAAGTTGGTAAAAATATTTAATGGGTTTAGTGGTTGGTTTGATTATTGTGTTTATAGTTTTTTATTTTTATTTTAACCATTTATGTTATAGGAAGAGATAGGGAAGAAAATTCACAAATATCAATTAATTTTTGATTCAAGTGATATTGAATCACAAAATATGCATTTTGATATAAGCTCATCATTTTCATCAACATCACCACTTGAGAATAAGCGCACAACATTCCGGTCGTTTTTTTTTTCACTTCCACTGTTTCCGTCGCTGCCGCCGATGTCGCCGCCCTTGTTACCGATTCAGTTGCAGCGGTTTTATTCCATTTTGTCGTCTCCAAAGCTAGCGTCACTTTCGTCTTCTCCCTCCTCGTCGCCACCAATGTCGCTGTCGTCGCCGTTAATATCACCGCCAATGTTACTGACTCCTTTAGGGCAGTTTATTTCTATGCCGCTGTCTCTAAAGCAAGCATCGTTGCCGTCTTGTCTTTCACCAAGTTCTCTCGTCGGGTCGTCATCATTCCATTAATAATCCAGTTGCAATTTAAAACATTTTATGTGTTTTAAATGGTTTGATTTTTTAATTATTTAGTAATATGTATAATTTGAAGTATGTACATTTTCAATGCTTATGAGCTTAAATGTTTGCTAAAAGAAGCTCGCATGCTTTCTTATTGGTGAGGTACAATAAAATTTTGATCATAATGATTTTTTTATTATATCTGATTAGACTAAAGGTTTTCATATTTAGAATATATTTATTTTTTTTGTTAACACACTTGGTATTTTTGTGATTTTTTTTAGTTACCCCAACAACCCTATAATGCTTTTGAAAGGGGAGAAGTGAGTAGTTTCGCGCGATGTACCAGAAGATCGCGCCATGTACACAATGTCGCCTTTATTGCGACATGAATGCCTAGAGACATCGCGCGATATACTGGTGAACATCACGCGATGTATTGGAAATGTACTGAAATCACATTTATTGCAAATGGACGCGACATTTTCACGCCCATGGATTTGAAAAAAAAATTTGAATCATTTTTTTTAATATTTCGCGCATGAACCATAAATACATTCGGCAACATTCTCCTTCATTTATTCTTGTCTTTATTGGTGATAAAGATTGGTGATAAAGATTGATAAAAATATTTAATGGGTTTAGTTGTTGGTTTGATTATTGTGTTTATAGTTTTTTTTATTTTAACCATTTATATTATAGGAAGAGATAGGGAAGAAAATTCACAAATATCAAGTGATTTTTGTGAATAAAGTGATATTGAATAACAAAATATGCATTTTGATATAAGCTTATCATTTTCATCAACCTCACCACTTGAGAATAAGCGCACAACACTCCGGTCGTTTCTGTCACTTCCACTGTCTCCGTCGTCGTCGTCGCCGCCGATGTCGCCGCTAATGTCCCCGCCCTTGTTACCGATTCAGTTGCAGCTGTTTTCTTCTATTCTGCCGTCTCTAAATCTAGCGTCACTGTCGTCTTCTCCCTCCTCGTTGCCACTAATGTCGCTGTCGTTGCCGTTAATGTCACCGCCAATGTTACCGACTACGTTAGAGCAATTTCTTTCTATGCCGCTGTCTCTAAAGCTAGCGTCGTTGCTTTCTTATCTCTCACCAAGACCTCTTGTCGGGTCGTCATCTTTGCATTAATAATCCAGTTGCAATTTAAACCATTTTATGTGTTTTAAATGATTTACTTTTGTAATTATTTAGTAATATGTATAATTAGAAGTTTGTACCTTTTCAATGCTTATGATCTTATATGTTTGCTAAATGAAGCTCGCGTGCTTTCTTATTGGTGAGATACAATTAAATTTTGATCCTAATGATTTTTTTTATTATGTCTGACTAAACTTAAGGTTTTCATATTTAGAATTTTTTTTTTTGTTAACACACTTGGTATTTTTGAGATTTTTTTTAGTTATCCCAACAACACTATAATGCTCTTGAAAGGGAAGAAGTGAGTAGTTTCGCGCGATGTACAAGAAGATCGCGCGATGTACGTAAAGTCACATTTATTGCGACATGACTGCCCCAGAGAACATCGCGTGATGTACTGGAGAACATCGCGCGATGTACTGGATGTAATATCCCAACCTTTGATCATGTTATTGTTTATGATGTTATTCTTTGGTTTGGGTGTTTAAGGTATATGGTTATTGGATATTCATGGTTTATTATGATGATGGTTATGGAGATGAATGAGTTCTTGTTGTCATGGTTTTTATGGATGATTTGATCATGTATTTGAATGATAATGAATGAGTAGAATAGAAAGTTGATCTTGAGCCAAATAGGAAATGGAAGTGTAGAAATGGTATGAAAAATGTGGTAGTAGTTGTGGTTTTTAGCATAATGTTTTGTGTATTGATCCAATTGATGTGAGGCTACTTTCATTAGAAAGATAAGATATAAGGCTATAACTTTCATGTTTTGAGTTTTGATCAAATCATTAGGGAAGATGAGCCAAAAGTGGCCCGAAGTATATCGTGTGTATCGTTGTTCCTGCACTGACACATGTTGGGAGATTGAGCATAACTCTTTAATCAGACCTTTAAATGACATGATGCTAATTGGAGATGCAAGCCAAGACATAGAGCTACAACCTTTATTTTTACATTTTTCCTAATTATGAAGGAAATAGGCATTTCTGGAGCAACCTTTGGAGAAGCTGTGGCAGAGCGCGCGCCGGGACAGAAAGTGCCGCGCTAGGGCAGTAATGTTTGGCCGCACCACCGCGCCTGGCTCTAAAATTTTGGGTTTGGGACAGTATGGTCCACGCTAGGGCGGTAAAACCTGACTGCCCCAGCGCCCTGTGCAGTGGAAAAGCGTGTTTTGGGTGATTTAACGCTTTTATATGTCATTCTAGAGGATTCTACTCATTTCCTACCCTTATCCTTTCTCTTCTACGGTTCAAGCACTTTCCACCTCATAATTTTCTCTCCAAATTTCTCCACTACAAGTTCAAGGATTTTAGTTTATTTCTTAGCTTCTCCTACTAAGTTTTCAAGCTTCAAGGTAATGATTGTATCTTTTGGAGTTTTAAGGTTTGAGAAGTTGAACGTTTAAGTTGGATTGATTGATTCCTATGATTATTGGTGATGATTGATGGATGATTACATGTATTATCTTGTAGGAATTTCTTCAAAGTTATCATAGCAACCAAGTGCTTGTGGGTTGTAAGTTGTAGCTATCCTTTGTGCTCACATGATATATATATATATATTGACCAATTTCATGATTAAGAGTATCTCTCACAGTTTTGATATTTATATCAAAGAGATACTTATCACAGGTCACAGGTCACAGAACTATCAATTCTTTTCTTTAATTCATGCCACGAGATACCATCTATATTGTCTTGATATTTATTGTTCATTGAAGATGGTATTATTCAATTTCCATTGCCATTGCCATAGCCATGTTCAAGCCAAGCCTATTTATATGTACTTGTTAATATTATCTTTCTACTTACTGAGTTTAATCTCATTCTAGTTAATGTCATGTGATGCAGGTGAGAAGGAGTGAAATGGATTGTCCAGGCAGAAGAAGTCATAAGGAAGATAAGGGGAAAATTTTTGTCATGTCACTCTTATTTTGGTATATTGAACATGGAATTTTAAGGAACATGTATTTTGTAAAAAGAATCATGGAAACTTTGTGATGGCTTTTGGGTATATTTTGATGATAAATATGTGAAATGGTTATGTTAAATATTTTTAATGTTTTATTTAAAGGTTAGTCAAGTTTTTGATAATACGAGCATTATAATTTATGTTTTCCTTTTAAAATGTAATGCTTCCGCGCAAGTTATTTCTTTAAATTTAACTGTCATGGGAGTGGGGTGTTTCACTAGAAATGTACTGAAATCGCATTAAATGCGAATGGACGCGAAATTTTCACGCGCATGGATTTGAATAAAAAATTTGAATCGTTCATTTTATTATTTTGCGCATGAACCATAAATGCATTCTGCGACATTCTCCTTCATTTATTCTTGTCTTTATTGGTAATAAATGTTGGTGATAAAAGTTGGTAAAAATATTTAATGGGTTTAGTGGTTGGTTTGATTATTGTGTTTATTATAATTTTTTTTAACCATTTATATTATAAGAAGAGATAGGGAAGAAAATTCACAAATATCAAGTGATTTTTGTGATTCAAGTGATATTGAATCACAAAATATGCATTTTGATATAAGATCATCATTTTCATCAACCTCACCACTTGAGAATAATCGCACAATGTTCCGGTCGTTTCAGTCACTTCCACAGTCTCCTTTGCCGTCGTCGTCGCTGCCGTCATCGTCGCCGCCGCCGATGTTGCCGCCGATGTCCCCGCCCATGTTACCGATTCAATTGCAACAATTTTATTCTATTGCGCTGTCTCTAAAGCTAGCGTCACTGTCGTCTTCTCCCTCCTCGTCGCCGCCAATGTCGCTGCCGTCGCCGTTAATGTCACAACCAATGTTACTAACTCCGTTAGAGCAGTTTCTTTCTATGCCGCTCTCTCTAAAGCTAGAGTCGTTGCCGTCTAATCTCTCGCCAAGACCTCTCGTCGGGTCATCATCTTGGCATCAATAATCCAGCTGCAATTTAAACCATTTTATGCGTTTTATATGGTTTACTTTTGTAATTATTTAGTAATATGTATAATTAGAAGTATGTACATTTTCAATGCTTATGAGCTTAAATGTTTGCTAAAAGAAACTCGCATGCTTTCTTATTGGTGAGGTACAATAAAATTTTGATCCTAATGATTTTTTTTATTATGTCTGACCAAACTTAAGGTTTTCATATTTAGAATATATTTATTTTTTTGTTAACACACTTGGTATTTTTGTATTTTTTTTAGGTTACCCCAACAACACTATAATGCTCTTGAAAGGGGATAAGTGAGTAGTTTCGCGCGATGTACACAAAGTCGCATTTATTGCGACATGACTACCCCAGAGAACATCGTGTGATGTATTGAAGAACATCGCGTGATGTACTAGAAATGTACAGAAATCGCATTTAATGTGAATGGACGCGACATTTTCAGTGCATGGATGATAGGATCGATTAACGTATCAAGAGTGTTTAGAAGGGGGGTTGAATAAACACTTACAATTAATACTAGTCTTTTCTGGTTTTGAGTTCAGTTTGGTGACAAACTGATCCTCGGTATCTTGTTGGTCAATAACAATCAATTAAACTAATATAGTTGCGGAAAATAACTGACTGAAAGACAAAATACGAAACTGAAATAAAGTAGACAAGGATTGTTTATGGATGTTTGGAGATTTCAATTACTCCTACGTCACCCCTTCTATCTCAAGGATAGGATATCCACTAAAAGACTTTGATCAAATACAAGATGTGTACCGACCCACTTCAGTTAGGACTTAACACTGCCTAGAACTGAAACTCTTAGTTTAACAGAATGTTTTTAGTGCGTAACTGATCTTAGCACTATTGAATTTAGCAAATATTACAGAGTGCTCGTATGCTCAACTTGTAGCCTTGACTACTACGAATAAATCAAGAAAGGGTGAGCTTAGATTTTGACAGAGTGACAGCAAGCTTTTGAATTGTGTATGTTGCACTTATTCAGCTGTTTTTCTGTCATATTTATACTCTTCTTTTTCAACGGTAACTTGAGAGGAATTTGAATCCTTGTATCCGTTGATTTTCACTTGATTATTCCTTGGACATTGTTTGCTTCATTTATTGTAATGCGGCGTCTTAATTGCTTTAGCTGAAATGCATTTTTCTAAGCTGTCTTGATTAGGGTGCAACGTTATTATTCAGTTGCAATCTGCTATGTCTCTTTGTCGGCTGAATGTTCTTTCCCGAGACATCTTCAGTTGAAGGATGCTAAGCTTTAACTGATCGAAGTAATATTATATCAGCTGATCTTAGTTGTGAGGTTCAGTTGCTGAATATACTTGCGTGTCAGTTAGTTCTTCTTTTGTCAAATGCCGAAACTTAGTTTCCAACAATTTCCCCCTTTATGGTGTTTGACAAAACTAAGTAATTTAAGATTGAATAACTGAACTCTTTGTAGATAAAATAATAGATTGAGCAACTGAATCATAAGATAACTGGATTTTTTGTAGATAAAATAAGATCCGAAAATATCAGCTGAATCTAATAATCTGATTAACTCTTCTGCTGTTTCTGAAGCTGCTCTTTGATTTCTTCCCCTTTTTTGTCAAACAAATCCATTTTGTCGGATAACCTTCGAACGTCAAGGGAAAGAAGTTTGACATCTGATGAGATACTTGTTACAACAGTTGTGAAAGAAGTCTGCAGCAATTCCATTTTATTAGAAACAGAGGTTTCCATTCGCTCAACTCTTTGACTGATTACATCCTGAGTTGTAAAGAGTGAGTTAGCTAGCCCCTTCTTCATTTCAAGCACAGTTCGGGTAAGGGAGTCCATGTTGGCTTGAAGGGCGTTTAGTTTTGCTGAATCAAATTCAATCGAAGAATCCAATTTGACAGTATGAGACAGTTGTGTGGATTGAATTTTCTTGATTTCAATGAGCATCTGCTGCATATTATACTGCATGTTCTGTATTTCTTCAAGAACAACATCCATTTCTGTGGATTGAAGAGGAGGTGGCTGACTGGATGTTCCTGGATCCTTTGATGTTTGTCCAAAAAGAACAAATGCTTGGTTAGTTTCCATTGTTCCAGCAACAGTCTGAGCTGGAATGTCTTCTTGATTTTGAGGTGATGAACGTAGGTTCTGATCAAGAATTGTGCTTTCTCGCTGAATGATGGAGATGGATGGCTCATGCACAGGTGCCTCCTGTTGAGAGTCGACTGAACTTTGTTCTTGCTCCTTTGATTGAATGAGCAACTGACCCTCCACATTATCAGCACTTTCTTGTTCTGAGGATTTTGCTGGTTCATCAGTTTGAATATCTTGTTCGGCAGATATTTCTGGCTGAACTGGTGCTTCAGTTTGAGCTTTTTCGGATTCAGTCAGTTCTTTTTCTGAAGTTTGGATTGGCACTTCAGTTTGTTCTTCAGTCTCAGCAGATATAAGTTCTTCAGTAACAAGAGATTCAACTGGTGCTTCAGATGATATCTTGACTTCTTGTTCTGGTTGCTCTAATGAAGTAGCAACTGATTCAGAGTGTATTTCTTCTAGCTGAGCTTCCAGGGCTACAGCTTGAATGATTTCATCAATGTTTGCCAAGGATAGTTCTGTTTCAGAGTATAGCTGATGTTCTGCCTGAAAAGATTTAGGCATCTCCTGAACTGGCTCTTCAGTTGCCGGTTGTGGAGATGGCCCTTTCTGTGGAGAAGAGGATGAATCTTTATCTGTGTTTGAATTTGAGGATTTGTCAGGAAGAACCAGTTCCTGATCCTGTTCCAAGAATCTGATTTCACCCTGTAGACGACTTAGATCTGTGTCCAGTTGAGTGAACACAGCTCTATCATTGTATGCAGTTGGACTTGTGCGATTGTAGTTGGATTTCAGCTTTGCTACCATTTTGGTTAGCTTTTTGGCGCGAATTTGATCAAAGAAATATTTTTGCCTTTCTAATGCCTGGGGAATAGTAGCAGCTTTGACTACTTTCAGCACAATCACTTCAAGCTTGATGAACTTTTTCAGTTGGGATTTGTGCTTCAGTTCTTTGGCAAAGACTTCAGTTCTAAAAATTTTCCAAATATCAAAGGATTTTAATTTTGATGTGGCAAAAGCATTGACCTGTTCCCAAACCAGGTCAATGTGTGTTTGAATGACATTAGATGGCCTTGGTTCTTCAACCAGCTTGCCTTTTCCTTTGTCAGTTGTGAGAATGTGAGGAATATCCATTCCAGAGTGTGTGGCATCCACTGGTTCCCTTAATGTCATGCCTTTGGATCTGGCCCTAGGCAAAATGGTGGGGGGATTTACAAGAGTTAAGGGAGCTCTTACCTTAGCTCGTGCCTTTTCTTTAGTGACTGAATCCTCAGGTGGAATTGCCTGTAAAGGTATAGACTGAAGAGGCTGTTGAGCAGCTGATTGAATGATTTTCTCAGTTGGAATAGGTTACACTGTTGTTATAGGTTTGCTTCTTTGCGTCCTAGGCTTCTTGACAAGCTTAGGAGACGGAGTTTTCTCCGAATCTGATTCAGTCAAGATCAATTTCCGTTTTGCTGTTTTTAGTTGAGCCAATGTTTTGGCTTTCTTGACTTGTGCTGGAGCAGGTGATTGCGACTCAAGCTCCTGTTTGGTTTTTGATGGCAAAATGTTCTTGGCAGTAAAGACCTTGAACTTTGATGATGTTCTAGCATTTTCAGCTAACAATCCCTTTATTTTTAAAAGATAACTGATTGGGATGGCAAAGCCGCATGACTGTTTGGATGATTTAAGCATATTCTTCAGAATGTTGAAAATTATATACCTCCAGTTGGCCTTTTTTTCTCCCATGATGATCGTCATCACCTGGAATTTTTCAAGTGTAAGAGCAGCATAGGAGCCAGCCTTTGCCAATATCCCCTTCGCTACTATGTCGGCTAATAATTGTATTTTTGGTTTCAGCTCTTTCTTTGGATCGGAAACCTTGATTTTCCGTCCATCAGCAGACAACCGAGATTGCATTTCTTCAATGTCAGGGGTTTTTACTTCAGAAAAACTGACATACTCATCAGTTGGCAAAGAAAAGATTTCTCCGAAAGCCTCTTCTGAAAGGATCAACAACTGATCATTGATAGTTACAGAGACATTGCCATCAGCAGTGACGAATCCCTTCAGATAGAATTCATTGACTTCTTTGAGGTATATCTTCTGTAAAGATTGTTCCAAGAACATCCTGAGACCTGCAGATTCAATCTTCAGAAATACATTCTTCACATCTGCTTCTTGAACTGATAGTACTGAGTTAAAATCGATGACCATAGCGTTCAAAATATGAGCTGGGATCTGATTTGCCATTTCGAAAGATATAGTGATCTTTAAATCGTAAAGAATAAGATCTGGAATTAGTATACTTTTAGAAACTGATTGTATTCGTGAAGAGGAGAACTGAATTGAAGCGGGCAAAGTACATTTGTTCGTGACTGTTCAAATTCGGGACACGTGTCAGTCCAGGAAAAATGTTGAATAAAAAAATATGTGTACGTGTGCTGGAAACGTGTGTGTAAAGATAGTGAGCGGTTTAAAATGTGCCACGTTATGAAACTGAAGTCACGTCATTTGATTTGGAATATAATTAGTTTTTTAATTAGTTAACTTATGTGAGAAGATTTGTAACATATCCAACTGAACAATCAGTTGGAAAACTGATACATTCAGTTGGGAATTCACAAACAATTGTCTTCTCAGTTAACCTTTTTAAAACTAACATTCCTCCTTAATTAGTGCATAAAATAATTAAAGTAACGATATGAATTAATTTTAAAAATCAGAAGGATTATCGTTTGCTGAAACGTTGATGACCCTTCAGCTTCCATTTTTTCAGCTATAAATATAAGTAACACAGTTAGTTTCAGTCATATTAGTGAAAATATTTAAGATAAAAAAATGGCAGATGCGAGCAGTTCGAGTGGACCGTCGTTTACTCTGGAAGCTAGGAAGGCTGCCATAGAAGACGAAGTCTTCTACAAGAGTCTTCCCTACTGGGAAAGGTTACAGGAGCTTGCGTTCCTGTATAACTCTGGAGAGGCTACCACTCCTGAGTTGGTGGCAGAGTTGAATAAAGTGCGAAGGCACTTGAACATTGCTGTGTGGGTGGACATCTTCACAGATGGTAATATCTATCAGCTGATGCTTCGGAAGGAACTGAGAATCCTTAGGCGCATAGCTGGCTCTCACAGCTTTTGCAAGACATCTACTCCACCTTTATCCGCTTGGTTACATATCAGAATAAATGTTATAGAGGAAAAATATAATGATGTAATCCAAGCAAATATTTATGGTTAAATGAAATATTTTTATGAGTTTAATTTTGTTTTTCTTTTTCCTGCAAACGATACATTTTATCAGTTGTCATATATGAATTACGAACGTAAACAAATGAACTGATACGAGACTATCTGTCATAAGTTGATCATGAACTGAAATTGTTTAAACATTAAGTAATAAATGACAAACTGATATCAGTTGATAATGAACAACTGATAACTGAGGATCCTCGGTAAATGTGAAAGATGCTTTGGTTGACTTGAGACTCTTCAGCTTCTCCAATGTCATATTCCTATAAATAGGACGATAGTGTTAAAAATGTGAGACAATAAAAGTTCAATAACAGTTCAATATGTCTGATTCAAGTAACTCTGATGCATGCAGCAGCACGCACATTCATGTTACTGAACAATCGTGTAGAACCCATAATTAGACTGCGTATAAGCCATGCATAATTCTAGTATTTTAAATTAAATTGACTTCATTGCATGAATATTTAAATGCTTTTCTTTGAAGTTAATTATTTAGCCAGCAGTTTAATTTTATCTTTTCAGTTAATTCAGTGAGGCCGGACTGGAGTTGGAGTTTAGAGATAAAATTTAAGATTCAGAAAATATTTCCAGAATTTATTTTAGCTAGCAAGTAAGTTAATTTAAGTTAAAAGGAGGTTTAAAGAATTATTTAAGCAACTTGAGGTGAGTAGAAAATTAGTTCATTTAAGCTCCATTAATTAAGGGGTTAATTCACTAAATTATTTAAAAAATAGGTAAGGCTTTTAAGGGATAAAAATTTACTAAATAATCAACATTTTCCCCTCCACTAATCTACAAATTTCGGCCACCTTAGAATATTAAGCAATTCATTTGCCAACTCACCCTTTGACCAATTCTTTGTCATCTTTTAGCATGCTAATCTTTTCAATTATTGAGCAACCTTAATTAATTAACTAATAAGCATTATCCTAGTCTAGATTAGCAAGAGAATTTGGCCACCTCATTCCAAAACACCCCAACAAATCATTTGATATCAAACAACAATTCAAATTTCAAAAAAATGTAGACTTGATCTTGATTTGTTCCATATATTGTGCACCCATCTCCCTCACTCCCCTAACCACTTATTCCCCTCCTCCCCACCGAAATCCAGTACACATTTCAGAGCTAAAAATCGTGAGTTCATAGCTAGAACAAGAGAGGAAAAATCGAGTAAGAAACAAGGTAGCAAGAACGCTCCATCTCCTCCGCGCCGAGTCGTTTTATTCATTCGTTTTTCGTTCAAAACGAAACCAGGCATGTATATATTTGATTGCTCTTCAATCAAGTCCTATTATAAATTATTTTTCATCACATGATCATCATTTCAATGTTAAAACCGAAATACATCAAGACATTTCAGAAAATGCAACAAGCAGAATTTTTCGGTTTTCATGATGCTTTTCACGGGTTGCCTTGCTTTGTTTGTTTCAGGTATTGAATCTATTCCAGGCTCCCAAGGCTGCTCCTAGACATGTGCTAGGACATGTTAGGAACACATTTGTCCAGTGGTTTGAGTCCCATGTCAGCCGAGACCAAGAAAATGACAGCAACTCCATTTGCGCCCATTTGTGTTTCGAAATCTGATGTTGCTGTCATAAGGGAATGGATCGGATCATGGATGCCCCAGGGGCCTATAGCCATGGTTAGATCACTTCCCTAGCATGTCTAAGACGTGAATAAGTTGTCCTTTTGGTGGCTTGGTCCATGGTGCATCGGTTTTTAAATCAAACGCAAGAACAGCCCAGCACCCCCTTCGGCTTCTTCCTTTGTACAGCATTGTGTGTTTCGAAAATGGTGGTATGGTGTGGATCTTGGTTGGCCTATGGACCATAGCTACGGTTCATACCATACCCCAAGATGTCTAGATCGTGCCATGGTCAATAAAATGGCCACTGGAACGACACGAGACAACAAATGAAACACAACACCACACACGCATGTATGAGTGTTCTCGGTTGGATCCTTCGGTTGAGTTATGGTGTGATGCGAATTGTGGCTGGCCTAGGGCCCTTAGCCATGGTTCAAATCATTCCTTGGGATGGTGGTAAGAGTCTCTGGTTGGTGGTTCAAGCCCCAATGGCCGGTAGTCTCAAAAACGACACAAGATACGCGATTGCACAGCTGCTGTAATTTGACAGCAAGTGGTGCCGTCGTTCGGAGGCTTGTTTCGAGTGCTTGGTTGGCTTTTAGCCTATAACCTTTGACTGGACAATGCCTCATCGAGTTAGGAAGGTCATGCTTTTGGCCGTTTGTGATTCGGATCATTTTTGAGGTCGTACGAGAATTTACGCTGCGATGTGCCAAATTGACTCTCGAAAGAGCGTTTCATGTTTTGGCCTCCATTCAACTAGATTTCGGCCCTCACTATTTTAGGAGAATTAATTCATCATTTTAAGTGTATTTTAATCATGACTATATGATGGTTCAGTGTTGGTTCGGGTTGGTTCGGAGTAATGATTAAATACGAAGTCGTTAGACGTAATTGTCGCACTTTCGAACTTAATTGCATAGTTTGGTCAAGTAAATGCTATTGCATATTTTCATGGCATATTTAGGTTGCAGCGAGCCTGGGAACGATCCAATCCAGTTGGTAAAATAGTACAGGATATTTCATTATGCCATTTAATTATATTACGCGCATAAAAATAGAAAATACTTATTTTTTAGATTTATGCGATATTGCTTGTGGTCAATTCACTATCATGGGAGCATTATTTTACCCGGTTGCCAGTTACCGGTCAGTTCAGTTTGGTACCAACCGGTCGCCAGTGACCGGTCAGTTTAGTTTGGTACCCCCCGGTAGCCAGTTACCGGTCAGTTCAGTTCAGTGCAGGGGCCACATGCGTAGACCATAATCTCAACAGAAAATTATTACACGCTATTTCAGTACAGGGCTCCAAGGAGCAAACATTTTTCACTATGATTTTTCAGTACAAGTTATGCACGTATTATAATTGCTCATGATAAGTTATGTTTCACAGTATGCCTCATGACATGATATTTTATCCCATGCAAATTTTACTATAGTATTTACTCGTTATCTACGATATATGCATGCTGAGTCTTTAGGCTCACTAGACTTGATTGTTGTAAGTACTGACGAGGTCGGGGCCGAGGGCGGGGACCAGTGAGCCAGCTGGGGTCGGCAGTAGTGGCACCCGAGGACCTCATTTACAGCACTTGCCATTTTATGCAAACATTTTTATCAGTTGTTGGATATTCTTAAATTGTTATTTTTGCAAACAAATATTTTCTTCCGCTGCCATTTTGAATATCAAACTTTGTTTATCGGTTTATTTATGAATGAGGCATTTTAATTATTTAAAAAGAAATTTTTTTTTAATTTTCCGCAAATTTTCAAGCAAGAATCATCGGGCCTTCACAAATCGACTCCTCGTTTAGACGAGATGAAGAGAAAGATGGAGGAATATGTTTTGAAGAAAGTGATGTCCACATGGTTTAAGATTCATGAGTTGCAGAGGGTAAGTAGAAGTTGTGCTTTTCCTACTCGTGCTCAAGCAGCAACAGCAAAAAAATACATTGAGCGTTTTGAAGTTAGGCATGTTACAGATTTGGTTGAGGACAAATGTCTGTTGGAAGCGATGTTATGGAAGGAGTGGCATGTGGTTGATAAGATTTCTAAAACTAGGGCATTTTCTAGAATCCGAGTTTATGAGATGAATGATTGGGTTAGATAATGGCTAGATTCAGTTGGTTCTATGATTTCTTCTGTAAACTAGGATCGGTGGTATTCTTAATAAAGTATTATTTTCAATTTGTTGTGTTCTTATTTTATGCAGATAATTCTCTTAGTAAAGCAACATTACTAATAATTTTAAAACAAATAAATTAAACCAAGAATATTGCGAAAGTAAGAAAACTTAGTCTCTGGTAATGGTTTGGTGAAGATGTCAGCTGCTTGTTGTTCTGTTGAAATATACTCCAGTCTGATATTCTTATTTAAAGCATGATCTCTGATGAAGTGGTGTCTGACATCGATATGCTTGGTCCTTGAATGAAGGACTGGATTATAGGTAATGGCAATTGTGCTCGTATTGTCACAAAATATGGGCGATTCTTTTGTAATTACTCCATAATCTCTCAATTGTTGCTGGATCCAGATCAGTTGTGCACAGCAACTGCCAGCAGCAAGGTATTCTGCTTCAGTTGTTGAGGTAGCTATGGATGTCTGCTTTTTGCTAAACCAAGAGATCAGTCTGTCTCCCAGAAACTGACAAGATCCACTTGTACTTTTTCGATCAAGCTTACATCCTGCATAATCTGCATCTGAATATCCAACTAAATTGAAAGTAAAGTCTTTAGAATACCACAACCCAACATTTTATGTACCCTTAAGATATTTCAAAATTCTTTTAGCAGCAGAAAAGTGTGATTGTTTAGGATTAGCTTGAAATCTATCACACATACAGACAGCAAATACAATATCAGGGCGACTGGCAGTTAGGTACAACAATGAACCTATTAAACCTCGATATAATGTCGCCTCAACTGATATTCCCCCTTGATCAGTGTCCAATTTTACCGATGAGCTCATGGGAGTGTTTGCAGCTGAACATGATTCCATGCCAAATTTCTTCAGCAGCTCCTTTGTATATTTAGTCTGACTGATGAATATACCAGTTTCCAGTTGCATCACTTGTAGTCCAAGAAAGAATGTCAGTTCTCCCATCATGCTCATTTCAAATTTGTCCTGCATCAGCTTAGCAAACTTTTCGCATAGTTTGGGGTTAGTTGACCCAAATATGATATCATCAACATAAATTTGAACTAACAAAATGTGATTATTCTTAGTAAATTTGAATAAGGTCTTATCAACTGAACCAACAGAAAAATCATGGTCAGTTAGAAATTTTATGAGAGTTTCGTACCAAGCTCTGGGAGCTTGTTTAAGACCATATAATGCTTTGTTCAAATGATATACATGATCAGGAAAGTTGTGATTTACAAAACCTGGGGGTTGTTCAACATATACTTCCTCTTGTAGTTGACCGTTCAGAATGCACTCTTTACATCCATCTGAAATACTTTGAAATTTTTGTATGATGCATAAGCAAGAAACATTCTGATTGCTTCCAGTCTTGCAAATGGAGCAAACGTCTCATCATAGTCAATTCCTTCTTCTTGTCTATATCTTTGTGCTACTAATCTTGTTTTGTTGCGTCCAACTGAACCATCCTCGTTCAATTTATTCCTATAGACCCATTTTGTACCTATAATAGTTTTTGAAATTGGTCTTGGAACTAAGTTCCACACATTATTATGAGTGAACTGATTTAGCTTTCCTTGCATTGCATTTACCTAGTTAGGATCAGCAATAGCTTCATCAGTTTTCTTCGGTTCTAGTTGTGAAACAAAAGCTGAATGAATAAATAAGTTTAGCATTTGATTGCGAGTTCTTACTGGATCAGATGGGTTTCCTATTACCAGTTCAGGTGGATGTGATTTTCTCCATCTGTACTCAGTATTTGTCGTATCAGCAATTTCTTCAGTTGGTAACTGGACACAGTTGTCAGTTTCAGTTGGTGCTTCGTCAACTGGTATTTGAATGTTATCATTATGCTCCACCAACTGATCATCAGCAACGACTTCCTGCTCATCTAATTGGTCCAGTATTTCTGGTTCAGGAGTTTGAAATGTGTTTTGATTCCCATGACATTCATCTTTGTCGTCATCTTCCAAACTGATATCTGTGAATCGATCAACTAGCTCAACTTGATCAGTTGACTAATCAGTTAGTTCAGTTTCATAGAAATTAATATGAACAGATTCTTCAACATTTAGTGTTTTGTTGTTGAAGTCTCTATAAGCTATACTAACTGATGAGTATCCAAGAAATATTTCCTCTGCAGATTTAGCATCAAACGCTTTTAAATAATTTTTACCGTTATCAAGAATAAAACATCTGCAGCCGAATATTTTGAAGTATGTTATTATAATTTTTGTTCCATGCCAGATCTCATATGGTGTTTTCATATGATTCTTATTAATCATTGATCTGTTTTGAGTGTAACACGCAGTGTTTACTGCTTCTGCCCAAAATCTTTGAGAAATACCAGAATCAGCAAGCATTGTTCTAGCAGCTTCTTTAAGGGTCAAATTTCTTCTCTCATCTACACCATTTTGCTGAGGGGTTCTGGCTGCTGAGAGCTCATGCTTAATTCCAGCATCCTCTAGAAAATTTGTAAGAGTTTGATTGATGAATTCAGTTCATTGATCAGATCTGATTCGATCAATTCCAACTGATTTTTCATTTAAAAGTCTTTTGAAGAGCTTTATCAGTTGTGAAGCAGTATGGTCTTTAGATTTGAGAAAAATAACCCATGTAAATCTTGAAAAGTCATCTACAACCACCAGGGTGTATTTCATTCCCCCTAAGCTCATGACTGGTATAGGACCAAAGAGATCCATGTGCAACAGTTCTAAGCATCGGGATGAGGATTTACAGCCCTTGTTTTTAAAAGAGGATCGTACTTGTTTACCATACTGACATGCAGAGCAAAGGTTTTCTTTTGAAAAATCTATTTTGGGCAAACCAGTTACAAGTTCATGTTTACTCAGATAGGCAATGGTTTTGAAGTTAAAGTGATTTAATCTCTTATGCCACAATCAGTTTTTAGATGATTTGGAAGCAATAAAACAAACTGGTGCATAAGTTTGATCATTCCAACTGACTTTATATGTGTTTCTACAACGTTTGCCAGTTAGTATGATTTCATCAGTTGGGGTTTTGACTGAACATGAGTTTTTGTCAAATTGTACTGAGAATCCACTGTCGCATAACTGACTGATGCTGATCAAGTTATACTTCAGGTTTTCTACTAATAGAACATCTTTAAAAGTAAAGTTACCATGGATAAGCTTACCCTTACCCACAGTTCAACCTTTGGAGTTGTCCCCGAAACTGATGTTTGGACCACTGTACTTGATCAGTTGAGATAGCACACTTGCATCTCCTGTCATATGTCGCGATCATCCACTGTCCAAATACCATATTGAATTCTTGTTTGTACCTGTTACATGCAGTCACACACATGATATAATTTGGTACTCATATCTATTTGGGTCCTGAACTGATTAGTCCCTTAAGAACCCATATTTGGATTAGTCTAATAGACTTTCCAGTAGCTGTATTCCAAATTGTTTTTCTCGGCTTTTGTGTGCTCGTGTAGTGTACCGATGATACAATATGTGTTTTAGCTTTATTCAACTGATTGTTCAGTCTATATCTCTTCTGAACTGGCTTGCAGTTATAGTAATTGGAATAGTCGTTTGAATATTTTTTGTAAAATCTCTTTGATGACTGACTTTGTGAATCAGTTGAGAATTTTTTACTATAACCAATCCCATATCTTTTAGCCTTATTCATATTCTCAGTAGGTTGCTCAATCAGTTTATTGAGCTCAATTTGTTCTTGTACCACAGCTGATTTGACAAAGTGAATGTATTTCCCTTTGTCTATTGTTAGCTTGGGTTGAGTATCACTTGGATACATTTCTCCTTGAGTACTGAAACCTAAACCAGTTTTATCAGAAACTGATTTTTGTGAATTCTGCATCTCATTCAGTGCAGAAGATGATTTATTCCAAGACTGAATGAGTTCAGTCTGTTTTGAATTTTCAAAGATAAGTTTCTGGATCAATGACTGATCTTTGTTTCTGCTTTTAACTCAGAAATTTCCCTTTTTAGACTCAACCCATCAACTGATTCATCAGTTTTGGTTTTATTTTCTACGGGATCAGTTTGCTTTGCTTTGATTTTCTCAAATGATGATGCAAGCTTTTGATACTCATTTACCATGTCATGCCGTGTTAGAATGAGTTCTTCTCGTGTGAAATCAGTTGAGCTGAAATCAAATACCTGTTGGCTAGATGATTCTTCTGCTGCATCATTAGCCATCAAGCACTTTACTTCCCCATCATCACTAGAACTGCATGAGCTTTCTGGTTCTGACTCCTCACTATCTGTTTCTGCCCATTTAGATTTGTTTTCTTCAGCTAAGAGTACCTCATGTTTCTTTCTGAAGACCTTCTTATCTTCCTTGGGTCTTCTTTTGTGTTCATATGATTTCTTTCTTCTATCAGTTGAACCTTGACTATCCTTCTTGGGTTTAGGACAGTCAACAATAAAATGACCTGATTTGCCATAGTTATAGCAGGCATTTGGTTCATCTTTGGAATTGTTTCTTTGATATGGCTTCTGGAATTTCCCTTGATTCTTTCTCATGAACCTTCCAAATTTTTTGATAAACAATGACATAGCATCATTGCTTAACTGATCAGCAGATTTCTCGACTGAACTGATTGGTTCAGTTCTGACAGCTGCAAGAGCAGTTGTGGCTGGTTCTCCTTCTCTGGTCTGCAGCTCAAATTCATAGGCCTTCAACTCTGCAAACAGATCAAGAAGTTAAATCCTGTTCAGATCTTTGGATTCTCTCATTGCCATGGTCTTGACATCCCATTCCTTGGGAAGACCTCTCATTACTTTCATTGCAACCTCTTTGTTGGTATACACTTTTCCAAGTGCATTTAGCTCATTGATGATACTGCTTACTCTTTCATCATACTCGTGCATCGATTCTCCTGCTTTCATTTTGATGTTATCAAAATTTTGCACAGCAACAGAGAGTTTATTTTCTTTGGTTTGATCATTTCCTTCACACAGCTGGATCAGCTTTTCCCAAATTTCTTTGGCTGACTTACACATTTTTATTTTGCTGAAGGTTACTTTATCCAGAGTTTTGTACAGAATGTCTTTAGCCACATTATCAAGATTTGCTTTTCTTTTATCTTCAGTTGTCCATTCTTCTCTTGGCTTTTCTATTCTTTGTGGCGCTCCTTCTGTTATGGCAACTGCTGTATTTGTTTTTAGAATTTTCATGGGTCCATCAGTTATGACATACCACATGTCATCATCTTGTGCAGCTAAATGAGCCTGCATTCTGATTTTCCAATCCTCAAAATCTTCTCTGGAGAACATAGGAATTTCGTTGAATGAAGTCATGCTAGCAAGTTTATAGATCAAAAGTATTCAAGAACAAGATTCAACTGCTCTGATACCGCTTGATAGGATCGATTAACGTATCAAGAGTGTTTAGAAGGGGGTTGAATAAACACTTACAATTAATACTAGTCTTTTCATGTTTTGAGTTCAGTTTGGTGACAAACTGATCCTCGGTATCTTGTTGGTCAATAACAATCAGTTAAACTAATATAGTTGCGGAAAATAACTGACTGAAAGATAGAATACGAAACTGAAATAAAGTAGACAAGGATTGTTTATGCATGTTTGGAGATTTCAATTACTCCTACGTCACCCCTTCTATCTCAAGAATAGGATATCCACTAAAAGACTTTGATCAAATACAAGATGTGTACCGACCCACTTCAGTTAGGACTTAACACTGCCTAGAACTGAAACTCTTAGTTTAACATAATGTTTTTAGTGCGTAACTGATTTTAGCACTATTGAATTTAGAAAATATTACAGAGTGCTCGTATGCTCAACTTGTAGCCTTGACTGCTACGAATAAATCAAGAAAGGGTGAGCTTATATTTTGACAGAGTGACAGCAAGCTTTTGAATAGTGTATGTTGCACTTATTCAGCTGTTCTTCTGTCATATTTGTACTCTTCTTTTTCAACGGTAACTTGAGAGGAATTTGAATCCTTGTATCCGTTGATTTTCACTTGATTATTCCTTGGACATTGTTTGCTTCATTTATTTTAATGCGGTGTCTTAATTGCTTTAGCCGAAATGCGTTTTTCTAAGCTGTCTTGATTAGGGTGCAACGTTATTATTCAGTTGCAATCTGCTATGTCTCTTTGTCGGCTGAATGTTCTTTCCCGAGACATCTTCAGTTGAAGGATGCTAAGCTTTAACTGATCGAAGTAATATTATATCAGCTGATCTTAGTTGTGAGGTTCAGTTGCTGAATATACTTGCGTGTCAGTTAGTTCTTCTTTTGTCAAATGCCGGAACTTAGTTTCCAACAATGGATTTGAATAAAAAAATTGAATCGTTCATTTTATTATTTCGCGCATGAACCATAAATGCATTCGGAAACATTCTCCTTCATTTATTCTTGTCTTTATTGGTGATAAAGGTTGGTGATAAAAGTTGGTAAAAATATTTAATGGGTTTAGTGGTTGGTTTGATTATTGTGTTTATAGTTTTTTTTTATTTTAACCATTTATATTATACGAAGAGATATGGAAGAAAATTCACAAATATAAAGTGATTTTTGTGATTCAAGTGATATTGAATCTCAAAATATGCATTTTGATATAAGCTCATCATTTTCATCAACCTCACCACTTGAGAATAAGCGCACAACGTTTCGATCGTTTCTGTCACTTCCACTGTCGCAGCCGCCGATGTCGCCACCAATGTCCCCACCCTTGTTACCGATTCAGTTGCAACAGTTTTGTTCTATTCTGCCGTCTCTAAAGCTAGCGTCACTTTCGTTTTCTCCCTCCTCGTCGCCTTCAATGTCGCTGCCGTCGTCGCTAATGTCACCGCCAATGTTACGGACTCTGTTAGAGAAGTTTCTTTCTATGCCGCTGTCTCTAAAGCTAGCGTCGTTTTGGTCTTATCTCTCGCCTAGACCTCTCGTCGGCTCGTCATCTTTGCATTAATAATCCAATTGCAATTTAAACCATTTTATATGTTTTAAATGGTTTACTTTTGTAATTATTTAGTAATATGTATAACCAGAAGTATGTACATTTTCAATGCTTATGAGTTTAAATGTTTGCTAAAAGAAGTTGGATATTTCTTATTGGTAAGGTACAATAAAATTTTGATCCTAATGATTTTTTTTATTATGTATGACCAAACTTAAGATTTTCATATTTAGAATATATTTATTTTTTTTGTTAACATACTTGGTATTTTTGTTATTTTTTTTTTTGTTACCCCAACAAGACTATAATGCTTTTGAAAGGGAAGAAGTGAGTAGTTTCGTGCGATGTACAAGAAGATCGCGCAATGCACACAAAGTCGCATTTATTGCGACATGACTACCCCAGAGATCATCGTGCGATGTACTGGAGAACATCGCGTGATGTACTAGAAATGTATTAATGCGAATGGACGTGACATTTTCACGCGCATGGATTTGAATAAAAAATTTGAAACGTTCCTTTTATTATTTCGTGCATGAACCATAACTGCATTCGGCAACATTCTCATTCTTTTATTCTTTTCTTTATTGGTGATAAATGTTGGTGTTAAAAGTTGTAAAAATATTTAATTGGTTTAGTGGTTGGTTTGATTATTGTGTTTATAGTTTTTTTTTTTAACATTTATATTATAGGAAGAGATAGGGAAGAAAATTCACAAATATCAAGTGATTTTTGTGATTCAAATGATATTGAATCACTAAATATGCATTTTGATATAAGCTCATCATTTTCATCAACCTCACCACTTGAGAATAAGTGCACAATGTTCCGATCGTTTCTGTCACTTCCACTGTCTCCGTTGTCGTTGACGATGTCGCCGCCAATGTCCCCGCCCCTGTTACCGATTCAGTTGCAGCGGTTTTCTTCAATTCCGTCGTCTCTAAAGCTAGCGTCACTGTCGTCTTCTCCCTCCTTGTCGCCGCCAATGTCGCTGCCGTCGCCGTTAATGTCACCGTCAATGTTACCGACTCCGTTATAGCAGTTTCTTTCTATGCCGCTGTCTCTAAAGCTAGCATCATAGCCGTCTCATCTCTCGCCAAGACCTCTCGTCGGGTCATCTTCTTTGCATTAATAATCCATAATCCATTTGCAATTTAAACCATTTTATGTGTTTTATATGGTTAACTTTTGTAATTATTTAGTAATATATATAATTAGAAGTATGTACATTTTCAATGCTTATGAGCTTAAATGTTTGCTAAAAGAAGCTCGCATGCTTTCTTATTGGTGAGGTACAATAAAATTTTTATTTTAATGATTTTTTTTTATTATGTCTCACCAAATTTAAGGTTTTCATATTTAGAATATATTTATTTTTTTGTTAGCACACTTGTTATTTTTGTGATTTTTTTTAGTTACCCCAACAACACTTTAATGCACTTGAAAGGGGAGAAGTGAGTAGTTTCGCGCGATGTAGACATAGTCGCATTTATTGCCACATGACTACCCAGAGAACATCGCGCGATTTACTGGAAATGTACTGAAATCGCATTTAATGCGAATGGACGTGACATTTTCATGCGCATGGAATTGAATAAAAAATTTGAATCGTTCCTTTTATTATTTCGCGCATGAACCATAAATGCATTTGGCAACATTCTTCTTCATTTATTTTTGTCTTTATTGGTGATAAAGGTAGGTGATAAAAGTTGGTAAAAATATTTAATGGGTTTAGTGGTTGGTTTGATTATTGTGTTTATAGTTTTTTTTATTTTATTTTAACCATTTATATTATTGGAAGAGATAGGGAAGAAAATTTACAAATATCAAGTGATTTTTGTGATTCAAGTTATTGAATCACAAAATATGCATTTTGATATAGGATCATCATTTTCATCAACCTCACCACTTGAGAATTAGCGCACAATGTTCCGGTCATTTCTGTCATTTCTACTATCCGCCGCCACCGTCGTCTGTAAAGCTAGCGTCACGGTCGTCTTCTCCCTCCTCGTTGCCGCCAATGTTGCTGCCGTTGCCTTTAATGTCACCGCCAATGTTACCGACTCCGTTAGAGCAGTTTCTTTCTATGCCTCTGTCTCTAAAGCTAGCGTCGTTGCCGTCTTATCTGTCGCCAAGACCTCTCGTCGTGTCTTCATCTTTGCATTAATAATCCAGTTGCAATTTAAACCATTTTATGTGTTTTAAATGGTTTACTTTTGTAATTATTTAGTAATATGTATAATAAGAAGTATGCACATTTTCAATGCTTATGAGCTTAATGTTTACTAAAAGAAGCTCACATGCTTTCTTATTGGTGAGGTACAATAAAATTTTTATCCTAATGATTTTTTTTATTATGTCTTACCAAACTTAAGTTTTTCATATTTAAAATAATTTTTTTTAAACACACTTGGTATTTTTGTGTTTTTTTTAGTTACCCCAACAACACTATAATGCTCTTGAAAGGGGATAAGTGAGTAGTTTCGCGCGATGTAGACATAGTCGCATTTATTGCCACATGACTACCCAGAGAACATCGCGCGATTTACTGGAAATGTACTGAAATCGCATTTAATGCGAATGGACGCGACATTTTCACGCGCATGGATTTGAATAAAAAAATTGAATCGTTCATTTATATTTCGCGCATGAACCATAAATTCATTCGGCAACATTCTCCTTCATTTATTCTTGTCTTTATTGGTGATAAAGGTTAGTGATAAAAGTTGGTAAAAATATTTAATGGGTTTAGTGGTTGGTTTGATTATTGTGTTTATAGTTTTTATTTTATTTTAACCATTTATATTATAGGATGAGATAGGGAAGAACATTAACAAATATCAAGTGATTTTTGTGATTCAAGTGATATTGAATCACAAAATATGCATTTTGATATAAGCTCATCATTTTCATCAACCTCACCACTTGAGAATAAGCGCACAACGTTTCGATCGTTTCTGTCACTTCCACTGTCGCAGCCGCCGATGTCGCCGCCAATGTCCCCACCCTTGTTACCGATTCAGTTGCAACAGTTTTGTTCTATTCCGCCGTCTCTAAATCTAGCGTCACTGTAACGCCCCGAAAATTTAAAAGTCTACGCGAACCACATGCATTTGAATTATTAAATTCTCCTGTATTTTAATTAATTGTTTTAATGGCATTAATTAATTATGTTGTGCATAATTGCATGTTTAAAATATATTTTTCTACATGATTTCATTAAAATTGTATTTTTAAAGGATATTCGAGTTGCGATCGAGGAACGGGGACCGAGGGCTGAAAATGTAAAATGTTTTTATTAAATGATTATTTTTAACTATTTAAAATATGGTCGATGCTTTTTAGTATTTTTGAAAATAAAGGGTTTTGAGGTGATTTTCTACGTCGGGACGTAATTTTATCGGTGTTGGTTTTTCAACTAAAATGCGAACTTCTTGGCAACCCGGCTATTAAATTCACAAACTTATTTTACCAAAAGTATTTTTTATATTTCAATTAAGACTATTGGTCCTAATTAAACCCCTTAATAGGCCTAAGCCTAATTAGTAATTTAATTAACTATCTAAAGTTTTTTTAATCACAAAACCCTTCACTTTGCAATCAAACCTCACGGCCACTCAATCTTTATTTCTGAAAACTCTCCTCACAACCCACATCACACACGGCACACCATATTGAAGGAAAAATTCAGTAGAGTTTTCGAAAGGTTCTAAGGAAAACAAGCCAAAGGTTTCGATCCGTTCTTCGACGTCAACGGTTTTTCGTGCATACATAACGCAAAGGCACGCCATAATTCTTCCTTTTCTCATCTTTCACACCATAGTATTTATTTAATTGTGTTTTTGCATGAAAAACAAGTGCATCATAATACAAATTCGTTTTTGTGGCATATGTTAATTTTAAAGCTTGTAATTGCATCCAAAATCATGTTTAATATGATCTAAAGGGGCTGCCATGATTAGGATATGTTTGAGGGATGTTTTTGCATGATTTCAAGAGTCCTAAAACCCACCAAAACGTTGCAAATTTAATAGAACAAAAGCTGGAAACCAATTGTTTATTATGGTAGCATGTGTGTTCGGTGGAAGAAATAATCGATGCATGGGGGTGAGTGACTCGACCAGACCTGGTGGTTGAGTCCTAGGGGTCATGTTTAGGTCCTAGGGAGGGTCCTGGAAGGGCTGGGCTCGCTGTAGGTGGCTGGGGAAGAGCCCTTACGTGTTAAGGGACTCTTCCCGTGCGTGCGTGAGGGCGGCTGAGAATTTCAAGGGGGGGCTCGGTTGAGGGCTTGGCTAGGGAGGTCCAGGCGATGGCTCAAGGTGGTTTATAGTGGGGCAGGAAGGCTAGGGCTCGGTGCTGGCTGCTGCAAGGAGTCCCACGCAAGGTGGACTCTCGCGCACACAATGGGTCTCGCGCGCTGGTGCTGTGCGCCTGGCTGCTGCGTGGGTTCAGGGGCTCGGGGCTGGTTGGGTCGAGTCTGGGCATGGTCCATGGATGTCTAGGGTGAGGTGGGCTCGATGGTTAACTAGCTGGAAGGGTCCTAGTTGAGTTAGGAGTCCTAGAAGTGCAAGGTGACACACACACATGTATGCAGAATGTTTGGTCACGTTTTAGAAGGTTTTGGGTCGGGCCAGGGCTGGTTTATGGGCTTGGGCTTGCACAGTAGGGTCCCTAGATGGGTTGGTTAGGTTTTGGCTCGGGCGTGGCTCGAGTAAATTGAGAGATGGCTCGATGGGTTCACTAGGGTGTCAATATTTCGAATTTAAGAGCAAAAATTGAATCTAAGGGTCCACGGGTGTGGCTCATGACTTGGAAGGGTAGAATAAATACTAAAAATGTTATATTTAAAATTTGGGATCAAAATATTGAGTTTTGGATTTATTCGGAATTTAATCGCCGCACGAAACGTCAATTAACGAGTTAATTGAAAAGCCTAGTTTTAAGCTTTATAAAATTATGAAAAATTAGGTTTAAGCTTAAATAATTATTATAAGTCTAAGTTTTTAATTTGGGAATTTTATATGAAAGTTTGGTTTAATTCGGGATTAAAACGCATTAAAACGTTATATTTAAAGATAAATTTAAAAGTCATCGAATTAAGCTAAATAAAAATATGAGAAAATTCTTGTAGGCTTAAATAATTATTTGGGGCATGTTAGAGTCATGAAATCAAGAAAAAATTCGAAAACGTAAAATGCTGAGTCCAGGGGTAAAATGGTCTTTTTACACCGGAAAATTAGTAAAGGTCATGGCAGTGCCCGAAATACTGTTTTTATTAAATGTTTATGAATTCCTCATGATTAAATTATGATTTTTAAATGTCTAAGGGATTTTTATGATTTAAAAAAGACATTTAAAATACATGTTGCATGCTTGGTTTCAATATGAAAAACGTAAATATTGTTCATGATTTTCTAAGTGATGCAAATGAAAAACGTTGAAGGATGTGAAGTTAATGTGACTAATTCGTTAATGTTGGCGACGTCGTGAGGGTTATGGTCCCAGTGGGAGCCCGACGATCGTGTTTCCATCATTGCGAATATGTGGTAACGGTTAAAGTGGTAACGGTTTTGTGGTAACGGAAGAATGAGAATATCGTGAGGGGAAAAGGCCCTAGAGGGAGCCCATTTATGGGAAAAGGCCCCAGAGAGAGCCCCGACGATCGTATTTCTATTCGAATCATGGTAGGCCAGGGCCTAGTTGACCGGTGAGAGTGTTGCTGGTGTCCCCCGCCGCTCAGTACTGTGGTTATATGTAGATGGATCCATCGACCCTCATGATCATGATCAGGAAAATCACAATTAACGATCTGAATTCAACAAAAGAAAAAGAAAAGGAAAAATGATTATGATCAAGTTAAAACGTTTTATGTCATGATAAGGAAAAGAGCAAGGTTTTTTATGCATGTCATGAAATGTTATTTTTACTTAAAAGTATTTTCACTGTTGCATGCGATTTTATACGTATTACTTGTTACAAAGATTTTGGTGTGTTGAGTCTTTAGACTCACTAGGTGTGATGGATGCAGGTGAGTACGATGTAGGTCTTGATGGTTGACCTGACTGGACTGAAGTTGCACACAACCCGAAGACCAGCGCTACATTTTTCGCATTACGTTTTATGATTACTGATTTAAGTTAAAGATTTTTAAGACTATTTATTTATGCTTTTGAGAGATTTTTGAGAGGTTTAGTATGGGCTATCCTTTTCAAATTATTGCTTTTTAGGTTTGGTAAAACAGTAGACGATTTTATTTTCAAAACTATTTCACTTGATTTTTAAAATGCTAGTGGTTGATGTTTTATTTTAATATGCAAAATATTTTATAAAAATATTTAATGGTGATTGCCGAAACATTAGAGGAAGAAAAAAAATTCTAGTACTTTTAAAGCAATAAAAAGGGCAGACGTTTCAGTCACTGTCGTATTCTCCCTCCTCGTCGCCGCCAATGTCGTTGTCGCCGCCGTTAATGTCACCGCCAATGTTACCGACTCCGTTAGAGCAGTTTCTTTCTATGCCGCTGTCTCTAAAGCTAGCATCATAGCCGTCTCATCTCTCGCCAAGACCTCTCGTTGGGTCATCTTCTTTGCATTAATAATCCATTTTCAATTTAAACCATTTTATGTGTTTTAATTTGGTTAACTTTTGTAATTATTTAGTAATATATATAATTAGACGTATGTACATTTTCAATGCTTATGAGCTTAAATGTTTGCTAAAAGAAGCTCGCATGCTTTCTTATTGGTGAGATACAATAAAATTTTGATTTTAATGATTTTTTTTATTATGTCTGACCAAATTTAAGGTTTTCATATTAAGAATATATTTATTTTTTTGTTAACACACTTGTTATTTTTGTGATTTTTTTTTACTTACCCCAACAACACTTTAATGCACTTGAAAGGGGAGAAGTGAGTAGTTTCGCGCGATGTAGACATAGTCGCATTTATTGCCACATGACTACCCAGAGAACATCGCGCGATTTACTGGAAATGTACTGAAATCTCATTTAATGCGAATGGACGCGACATTTTCATGCGCATGGAATTGAATAAAAAATTTGAATCGTTCATTTTATTATTTCGCGCATGAACCATAAATGCATTTGGCAACATTCTCCTTCATTTATTCCTTGTCTTTTTGGTGATAAAGGTAGGTGATAAAAGTTGGTAAAAATATTTAATGGGTTTAGTGGTTGGTTTGATTATTGTGTTTATAGTTTTTTTTATTTTATTTTAACCATTTATATTATTGGAAGAGATAGGGAAGAAAATTTACAAATATCAAGTGATTTTTGTGATTCAAGTTATTGAATCACAAAATATGCATTTTGATATAGGATCATCATTTTCATCAACCTCACCACTTGAGAATTAGCGCACAATGTTCCGGTCATTTCTGTCATTTCTACTATCCGCCGCCACCGTCGTCTCTAAAGCTAGCGTCACGGTCGTCTTCTCCCTCCTCGTTGCCGCCAATGTTGCTGCCGTTGCCTTTAATGTCACCGCCAATGTTACCGACTCCGTTAGAGCAGTTTCTTTCTATGCCTCTGTCTCTAAAGCTAGCGTCGTTGCCGTCTTATCTCTCGCCAAGACCTCTCGTCGGGTCTTCATCTTTGCATTAATAATCCAGTTGCAATTTAAACCATTTTATGTGTTTTAAATGGTTTACTTTTGTAATTATTTAGTAATATGTATAATAAGAAGTATGCACATTTTCAATGCTTATGAGCTTAATGTTTACTAAAAGAANATACAATAAAATTTTGATTTTAATGATTTTTTTTATTATGTCTGACCAAATTTAAGGTTTTCATATTAAGAATATATTTATTTTTTTGTTAACACACTTGTTATTTTTGTGATTTTTTTTTACTTACCCCAACAACACTTTAATGCACTTGAAAGGGGAGAAGTGAGTAGTTTCGCGCGATGTAGACATAGTCGCATTTATTGCCACATGACTACCCAGAGAACATCGCGCGATTTACTGGAAATGTACTGAAATCTCATTTAATGCGAATGGACGCGACATTTTCATGCGCATGGAATTGAATAAAAAATTTGAATCGTTCATTTTATTATTTCGCGCATGAACCATAAATGCATTTGGCAACATTCTCCTTCATTTATTCCTTGTCTTTTTGGTGATAAAGGTAGGTGATAAAAGTTGGTAAAAATATTTAATGGGTTTAGTGGTTGGTTTGATTATTGTGTTTATAGTTTTTTTTATTTTATTTTAACCATTTATATTATTGGAAGAGATAGGGAAGAAAATTTACAAATATCAAGTGATTTTTGTGATTCAAGTTATTGAATCACAAAATATGCATTTTGATATAGGATCATCATTTTCATCAACCTCACCACTTGAGAATTAGCGCACAATGTTCCGGTCATTTCTGTCATTTCTACTATCCGCCGCCACCGTCGTCTCTAAAGCTAGCGTCACGGTCGTCTTCTCCCTCCTCGTTGCCGCCAATGTTGCTGCCGTTGCCTTTAATGTCACCGCCAATGTTACCGACTCCGTTAGAGCAGTTTCTTTCTATGCCTCTGTCTCTAAAGCTAGCGTCGTTGCCGTCTTATCTCTCGCCAAGACCTCTCGTCGGGTCTTCATCTTTGCATTAATAATCCAGTTGCAATTTAAACCATTTTATGTGTTTTAAATGGTTTACTTTTGTAATTATTTAGTAATATGTATAATAAGAAGTATGCACATTTTCAATGCTTATGAGCTTAATGTTTACTAAAAGAAGCTCACATGCTTTCTTATTGGTGAGGTACAATAAAATTTTTATCCTAATGATTTTTTTTATTATGTCTTACCAAACTTAAGTTTTTCATATTTAAAATAATTTTTTTTAAACACACTTGGTATTTTTGTGTTTTTTTTAGTTACCCCAACAACACTATAATGCTCTTGAAAGGGGATAAGTGAGTAGTTTCGCGCGATGTACAAGACGATCGCGCGATGTACACAAAGTCGCATTTATTGCGACATGACTACACCAGAGAACATCGTGCGATGTACTGGAGAACATCGCGCGATGTACTGGAAATGTAATGAAATCGCATTTAATGCGAATGGACGCGACATTTTCACGCGCATGGATTTGAATAAAAAAATTGAATCGTTCATTTATATTTCGCGCATGAACCATAAATTCATTCGGCAACATTCTCCTTCATTTATTCTTGTCTTTATTGGTGATAAAGGTTAGTGATAAAAGTTGGTAAAAATATTTAATGGGTTTAGTGGTTGGTTTGATTATTGTGTTTATAGTTTTTATTTTATTTTAACCATTTATATTATAGGATGAGATAGGGAAGAACATTAACAAATATCAAGTGATTTTTGTGATTCAAGTGATATTGAATCACAAAATATGCATTTTGATATAAGCTCATCATTTTCATCAACCTCACCACTTGAGAATAAGCGCACAACGTTTCGATCGTTTCTGTCACTTCCACTGTCGCAGCCGCCGATGTCGCCGCCAATGTCCCCACCCTTGTTACCGATTCAGTTGCAACAGTTTTGTTCTATTCCGCCGTCTCTAAATCTAGCGTCACTGTAACGCCCCGAAAATTTAAAAGTCTACGCGAACCACATGCATTTGAATTATTAAATTCTTCTGTATTTTAATTAATTGTTTTAATGGCATTAATTAATTATGTTGTGCATAATTGCATGTTTAAAATATATTTTTCTACATGATTTCATTAAAATTGTATTTTTAAAGGATATTCGAGTTGCGATCGAGGAACGGGGACCGAGGGCTGAAAATGTAAAATGTTTTTATTAAATGATTATTTTTAACTATTTAAAATATGGTCGATGCTTTTTAGTATTTTTGAAAATAAAGGGTTTTGAGGTGATTTTCTACGTCGGGACGTAATTTTATCGGTGTTGGTTTTTCAACTAAAATGCGAACTTCTTGGCAACCCGGCTATTAAATTCACAAACTTATTTTACCAAAAGTATTTTTTATATTTCAATTAAGACTATTGGTCCTAATTAAACCCCTTAATAGGCCTAAGCCTAATTAGTAATTTAATTAACTATCTAAAGTTTTTTTAATCACAAAACCCTTCACTTTGCAATCAAACCTCACGGCCACTCAATCTTTATTTCTGAAAACTCTCCTCACAACCCACATCACACACGGCACACCATATTGAAGGAAAAATTCAGTAGAGTTTTCGAAAGGTTCTAAGGGAAACAAGCCAAAGGTTTCGATCCGTTCTTCGACGTCAACGGTTTTTCGTGCATACATAACGCAAAGGCACGCCATAATTCTTCCTTTTCTCATCTTTCACACCATAGTATTTATTTAATTGTGTTTTTGCATGAAAAACAAGTGCATCATAATACAAATTCGTTTTTGTGGCATATGTTAATTTTAAAGCTTGTAATTGCATCCAAAATCATGTTTAATATGATCTAAAGGGGCTGCCATGATTAGGATATGTTTGAGGGATGTTTTTGCATGATTTCAAGAGTCCTAAAACCCACCAAAACGTTGCAAATTTAATAGAACAAAAGCTGGAAACCAATTGTTTATTATGGTAGCATGTGTGTTCGGTGGAAGAAATAATCGATGCATGGGGGTGAGTGACTCGACCAGACCTGGTGGTTGAGTCCTAGGGGTCATGTTTAGGTCCTAGGGAGGGTCCTGGAAGGGCTGGGCTCGCTGTAGGTGGCTGGGGAAGAGCCCTTACGTGTTAAGGGACTCTTCCCGTGCGTGCGTGAGGGCGGCTGAGAATTTCAAGGGGGGGCTCGGTTGAGGGCTTGGCTAGGGAGGTCCAGGCGATGGCTCAAGGTGGTTTATAGTGGGGCAGGAAGGCTAGGGCTCGGTGCTGGCTGCTGCAAGGAGTCCCACGCAAGGTGGACTCTCGCGCACACAATGGGTCTCGCGCGCTGGTGCTGTGCGCCTGGCTGCTGCGTGGGTTCAGGGGCTCGGGGCTGGTTGGGTCGAGTCTGGGCATGGTCCATGGATGTCTAGGGTGAGGTGGGCTCGATGGTTAACTAGCTGGAAGGGTCCTAGTTGAGTTAGGAGTCCTAGAAGTGCAAGGTGACACACACACATGTATGCAGAATGTTTGGTCACGTTTTAGAAGGTTTTGGGTCGGGCCAGGGCTGGTTTATGGGCTTGGGCTTGCACAGTAGGGTCCCTAGATGGGTTGGTTAGGTTTTGGCTCGGGCGTGGCTCGAGTAAATTGAGAGATGGCTCGATGGGTTCACTAGGGTGTCAATATTTCGAATTTAAGAGCAAAAATTGAATCTAAGGGTCCACGGGTGTGGCTCATGACTTGGAAGGGTAGAATAAATACTAAAAATGTTATATTTAAAATTTGGGATCAAAATATTGAGTTTTGGATTTATTCGGAATTTAATCGCCGCACGAAACGTCAATTAACGAGTTAATTGAAAAGCCTAGTTTTAAGCTTTATAAAATTATGAAAAATTAGGTTTAAGCTTAAATAATTATTATAAGTCTAAGTTTTTAATTTGGGAATTTTATATGAAAGTTTGGTTTAATTCGGGATTAAAACGCATTAAAACGTTATATTTAAAGATAAATTTAAAAGTCATCGAATTAAGCTAAATAAAAATATGAGAAAATTCTTGTAGGCTTAAATAATTATTTGGGGCATGTTAGAGTCATGAAATCAAGAAAAAATTCGAAAACGTAAAATGCTGAGTCCAGGGGTAAAATGGTCTTTTTACACCGGAAAATTAGTAAAGGTCATGGCAGTGCCCGAAATACTGTTTTTATTAAATGTTTATGAATTCCTCATGATTAAATTATGATTTTTAAATGTCTAAGGGATTTTTATGATTTAAAAAAGACATTTAAAATACATGTTGCATGCTTGGTTTCAATATGAAAAACGTAAATATTGTTCATGATTTTCTAAGTGATGCAAATGAAAAACGTTGAAGGATGTGAAGTTAATGTGACTAATTCGTTAATGTTGGCGACGTCGTGAGGGTTATGGTCCCAGTGGGAGCCCGACGATCGTGTTTCCATCATTGCGAATATGTGGTAACGGTTAAAGTGGTAACGGTTTTGTGGTAACGGAAGAATGAGAATATCGTGAGGGGAAAAGGCCCTAGAGGGAGCCCATTTATGGGAAAAGGCCCCAGAGAGAGCCCCGACGATCGTATTTCTATTCGAATCATGGTAGGCCAGGGCCTAGTTGACCGGTGAGAGTGTTGCTGGTGTCCCCCGCCGCTCAGTACTGTGGTTATATGTAGATGGATCCATCGACCCTCATGATCATGATCAGGAAAATCACAATTAACGATCTGAATTCAACAAAAGAAAAAGAAAAGGAAAAATGATTATGATCAAGTTAAAACGTTTTATGTCATGATAAGGAAAAGAGCAAGGTTTTTTATGCATGTCATGAAATGTTATTTTTACTTAAAAGTATTTTCACTGTTGCATGCGATTTTATACGTATTACTTGTTACAAAGATTTTGGTGTGTTGAGTCTTTAGACTCACTAGGTGTGATGGATGCAGGTGAGTACGATGTAGGTCTTGATGGTTGACCTGACTGGACTGAAGTTGCACACAACCCGAAGACCAGCGCTACATTTTTCGCATTACGTTTTATGATTACTGATTTAAGTTAAAGATTTTTAAGACTATTTATTTATGCTTTTGAGAGATTTTTGAGAGGTTTAGTATGGGCTATCCTTTTCAAATTATTGCTTTTTAGGTTTGGTAAAACAGTAGACGATTTTATTTTCAAAACTATTTCACTTGATTTTTAAAATGCTAGTGGTTGATGTTTTATTTTAATATGCAAAATATTTTATAAAAATATTTAATGGTGATTGCCGAAACATTAGAGGAAGAAAAAAAAATTCTAGTACTTTTAAAGCAATAAAAAGGGCAGACGTTTCAGTCACTGTCGTATTCTCCCTCCTCGTCGCCGCCAATGTCGTTGTCGCCGCCGTTAATGTCACCGCCAATGTTACCGACTCCGTTAGAGCAGTTTCTTTCTATGCCGCTGTCTCTAAAGCTAGCATCATAGCCGTCTCATCTCTCGCCAAGACCTCTCGTCGGGTCATCTTCTTTGCATTAATAATCCATTTTCAATTTAAACCATTTTATGTGTTTTAATTTGGTTAACTTTTGTAATTATTTAGTAATATATATAATTAGACGTATGTACATTTTCAATGCTTATGAGCTTAAATGTTTGCTAAAAGAAGCTCGCATGCTTTCTTATTGGTGAGATACAATAAAATTTTGATTTTAATGATTTTTTTTATTATGTCTGACCAAATTTAAGGTTTTCATATTAAGAATATATTTATTTTTTTGTTAACACACTTGTTATTTTTGTGATTTTTTTTTACTTACCCCAACAACACTTTAATGCACTTGAAAGGGGAGAAGTGAGTAGTTTCGCGCGATGTAGACATAGTCGCATTTATTGCCACATGACTACCCAGAGAACATCGCGCGATTTACTGGAAATGTACTGAAATCTCATTTAATGCGAATGGACGCGACATTTTCATGCGCATGGAATTGAATAAAAAATTTGAATCGTTCATTTTATTATTTCGCGCATGAACCATAAATGCATTTGGCAACATTCTCCTTCATTTATTCCTTGTCTTTTTGGTGATAAAGGTAGGTGATAAAAGTTGGTAAAAATATTTAATGGGTTTAGTGGTTGGTTTGATTATTGTGTTTATAGTTTTTTTTATTTTATTTTAACCATTTATATTATTGGAAGAGATAGGGAAGAAAATTTACAAATATCAAGTGATTTTTGTGATTCAAGTTATTGAATCACAAAATATGCATTTTGATATAAGCTCATCATTTTCATCAACCTCACCACTTGAGAATAAGCGCACAACGTTTCGGTCATTTCTGTCATTTCCACTATCTGCCGCCACCGTCGTCTCTAAAGCTAGCGTCACGGTCAACTTCTCCCTCCTCGTTGCCGCCAATGTTGCTGCCGTTGCCTTTAATGTCACCGCCAATGTTACCGACTCCGTTAGAGCAGTTTCTTTCTATGCCTCTGTCTCTAAAGCTAGCGTCGTTGCCGTCTTATCTCTCGCCAAGACTTCTCGTCGGGTCTTCATCTTTGCATTAATAATCCAGTTGCAATTGAAACCATTTTATGTGTTTTAAATGGTTTACTTTTGTAATTATTTAGTAATATGTATAATAAGAAGTATGCACATTTTCAATGCTTATGAGCTTAATGTTTACTAAAAGAAGCTCACATGCTTTCTTATTGGTGAGGTACAATAAAATTTTTATCCTAATGATTTTTTTTATTATGTCTTACCAAACTTAAGTTTTTCATATTTAAAATAATTTTTTTTAAACACACTTGGTATTTTTGTGTTTTTTTTTAGTTACCCCAACAACACTATAATGCTCTTGAAAGGGGAGAAGTGAGTAGTTTCGCGCGATGTACAAGACGATCGCGCGATGTACACAAAGTCGCATTTATTGCGACATGACTACACCAGAGAACATCGTGCGATGTACTGGAGAACATCGCGCGATGTACTGGAAATGTAATGAAATCGCATTTAATGCGAATGGACGCGACATTTTCACGCGCATGGATTTGAATAAAAAATTTGAATCGTTCATTTATATTTCGCGCATGAACCATAAATTCATTCGGCAACATTCTCCTTCATTTATTCTTGTCTTTATTGGTGATAAAGGTTAGTGATAAAAGTTGGTAAAAATATTTAATGGGTTTAGTTGTTGGTTTGATTATTGTGTTTATAGTTTTTATTTTATTTTAACCATTTATATTATAGGAAGAGATAGGGAAGAAAATTCACAAATATCAAGTGATTTTTGTGATTCATGTGATATTGAATCACAAAATATGCATTTTGATATAAGCTCATCATTTTCATCAACCTCACTACTTGAGAATAAGCGCACAACGTTCCGGTCGTTTCTGTCACTTCCATTGTCTCCGCCGCCGCCTTCGCCGCCATTATTGTCGCTGCGGCCAATGTCCCCGCCCTTGTTACCGATTCAGTTGCAGCGGTTTTCTTCTATTCCGCCGTCTCTAAAGCTAGCGTCACTGTCATATTCTCCCTCCTCGTCGCCGCCAATGTCGCTGTCGCCGCCGTTAATGTCACCGCCAATGTTACCGACTCCGTTAGAGCAGTTTCTTTCTATGCCATTGTCTTTAAAGCTAGCGTCGTTGCTGTCTTATCTCTCGCCAAGACCTCTTGTCGGGTCGTCATCTTTGCATTAATAATCCAATTGCAATTTAAACCATTTTATGTGTTTTAAATGGTTTACTTTTGTAATTTTTTTGTAATATGTATATTTAGAAGTATGTACATTTTCAATGCTTATGAGCTTAAATGTTTGCTAAAAGTAGCTCGCATGCTTTCTTATTGGTGAGGTAGAATAAAATTTTGATCCTAATTATTTTATTTATTATGTCTGACCAAACTTCAACTAAATTTTTTATCCTCAAATCTCTCATTTACTCCCCGTTTTTTCCTTCTTTTTCAATCAAGATCTTTACCCTTCTGATACTCACCGAAAATTTAGGGTCTGGTTTCAGCAAGTGACACTAGTCTAGACGCAGGTTTTGAATTTTCCATGCGCCTGAAATCACGAAGAAGACCGTTAGAAGGGGGTCGGGAGGGTGTCTCGGTGTAGCCCATCTGACGCTCAAGTCAGAGACTGAGGATATAAGTGGAGAGCAGCTAAGAGTGCTGCTGAAAATAATATAGTGAATATATCAATGAGTTGGACACCCACACTGTAAGGTCCAAATTAAGACGACGTAATCTAACTGCATGCAAATATAGGAAATATGAAAAATAGCTAATTAATTGATTTTAATTGATTATGTGACATGCATGATTATATGTTAAATAGCATTTTATTGTCATTATGCATAAAACTATATTTTTAAGGATTATTCGAGTTGTGATTGAGGAACGGATACCGATGACTGAAAATTAAAAAATGTTTTTATTAAATAATTGTTTTAAATTATTTAAAATATGATTGATGCTTTTTCATATTTTTGAAAATAAAGGATTTTGAAGTGATTTTATACGCCGATGCGTAAATTTTATCGGTGTTGGTTTTACAACAAAAATACGAACGTTTTGGCAACCCGACTAATAAATTCACAAGCTTATTTAAACTAAATAATTTTTTATAATTTAATTAAAGACTAATGGGCTTAATTAAACCCCTTAATGGGTCTAAGCCTTGTTAGTATATTTATTAAGTATTTAAAATACAATTTCACCCCAAACCCTCTCCATAACCTCACGCCACTTTCAGCAATTCTCTCCCACATTATTCACGGCACACACACATTAAAGTTTGATATAAATTCGAAAGCTTTCAAAGGAAATTCAAGCCTAGGCCCTCCTCGTCGTCGTTCTTCATCGTCAACGTAAATTCGTGCATAAATTACGCAAAGGCACGCCATACATCTCATTTTCTCGTCTATCACATCATATTATTGTTTTAAATAACTTATGTATGAAAAGCATGAAGTTCTTATGATTATTTTCGTAATATTGCATATACATGTGGTAAACTTATGATTACATGATTCAAATTCATGATTTTATTGTGTTTAAGGGGATGCCATGACTAGGGCTTTGATCAATCATGTTTTCATACGTTTCTAAGGGGCCTAGAACACCTGAATATGCTGCACAACCCGTTGAAACAAAAGCTGGAATCAACTTCTGTCAAAGGGAACTTAGGTGATCGGTTTTGGACTTGGGCGCTTGGTTGGGTCACGGCCAGGGTCTGGATGAGTTGAGTGTTGAGCCCTAGCCACGTTAGGGCACGAGTCGAGAGGGCTGAGAGGAGTCTTAGCATGATGGGACTCCCACCCGAGAACTTCAGGAAAATCGCGCAGGGTTCAGCGGCTTGCGCAGGGAAGATGGCTCGGTCTGGGGACTTCGGGCTGGGCTAGGGTGACTCCTTAGGGTCCTAGGTGGATGACAATAGGCTGGTTGAAGGGCTGGGTCAATGACTAGAGTCCTAGGTGCGAAACAAGAGTCCAATACCTACAAGGGTTCTTGGCCGAGAGCTGTGCTGCTTGCATGGCTTCAGTTTCTTGTTGTGGTTCGAGTCTAAGGGGTCCTAGTTGTCTTGAGGGTTCATGAGGGTCCAGGGGAAGTGTGGCCCGAAGATGGCTTGGGACAGCTCGAGCTTGTCGCGCTGCAAACGTGAGGGTGGCTCGGGTATGGCTTAGGGCGTGGACTTAGGGTTTTGCTTTAAGAAAATAAATCGAAACACAACTCACGGGGGTCGAGTCGTGGTTCACGAGGGCTAAAATAATATAAAAGTCTAAGTTTTAAATTCAGGAATTTTATTTTAAAGGTTGAAATTATTCGGGATTAAAACACATTAAAAAAGAATAATCACGAGTTAATTAAAAAGTCTTATATTTAAGCTAAATAAAATTATGTGAAAATTAATTTAAACTTAAATAATTATTTGGAACATGTTAGAGTCAATGAAATTAAAAATAAAAAATAAAAAAACGTGAAATTTTACGTCGAGGGGTAAAACAGTAATTTTACACCTAAAAAGTAGTAAACATCATGGCAGTGCTCTAAATGATGTTTTATATTCTAATATGATTATTTCAAATGTTTATGAATTTTATTGTTAAATTATGATTTTAAATGTTTATGGATTTTATTGTTTAATTATAGACAAATAAAAGATATGTTGCATGCTTGTTTTTTTTTAAAAGAAAAGGATATTAAATGCTTGATTTTTATAAAGTGATGAAAATGTGAAATATTGGAGGAGGTGAAGTAATTGTGACTATTGAGGATATGAATGGGGATATCGTGAGAGAAAAGACCCTAGAGGTAGCCCATTTATGGCAGAAGGCCCCAGAGGGAGCCCAAAGATCATATTTCCATTAGATGAGGATAGGCCAATGCTCAGTTGACGGGTGAGAGTGTCGGTGATGTCCCCGTCGCCCAGTACTGTAGTTACATGTAGATGGATCCATCGACTTTTTTTGAGGTTGAGGAAAGTCACAATTAACGATCTGAATTCAATAAAAAGGAAAAATGTTAATGCTCATGATGAAAGGATTTATGTTATGAAATGAGAAAAAAAGAAAAGTTGAGGTTTATGTTATGCATGTCATGAAAATGTTATTTTTACGTAAAAGTATATTCACTGTGCTTGTGATTTTATACGTATTACTTGTTATCAAGATTATGGTGTGTTGAGTCTTTAGACTCACTAGGTGTGATGCTTGCAGGTGATTATGATGTTAATGTTTCTGGAGGTCTTGATGGTTGACTTTGCTGGACTGTGGGTGCACATAACCCGATGACCAGCGATTCTATTTTTTCGCACTTATGATTTAAGTTTATGATTTACGTTAAAGAATTTTAAGACTATTTATGAATATATATATATATATATATATGCAAGTATTTCGGCCGAAACAGTATGGTTAGAAAAAAAAATTTAGCCCTTTTTAAGCAAAACGATTAGCAAACGTTTCACATACCTGGTATTTATAGAAGAATACATGGGCCTATCATGGGCCTTCTACCTTGGCTAGGGATGGGCTGGGGCCCATGATCCGATGTGGGCTCGATTTGGATGAGCTCATCCCTGGGGTATCACCAGTCTTCCCCTCCCAAGTCAAACTGAATCGCAGGTTTGAAGTTAAATTACTTGCATGGTTCTCGGTTTACAACATGCGAGTTTTGTGTTCTTCCTATGCTGCTCACTAGTCTCCAAAAATTTAAAAACAAATTAAATCACCTTCCCATTGTGAAGGGTCATATATGCGTTGGGCTCCCCTGTAAATATTAATCCCTTTTCCACTTCACTCTCGTCTTCCCTTAACATTTTCTCCATAACCACACCAGTACATTCGCCTTGCACAACCGCTCGCCACTTCGCTTCGCAACCACCAGCCTCGCTCCTCCTCGTACAAAGCCTCGCCCTAGTCTCGCATACGCTTTCACTCCACAGCCTCTCCCCTTCTCATATACTCACCCTGCGCCGAGTGCATCGCCCCGCAACCCTGCTCGCCTTTCTCGAGCTCTCGCCCTCGCCCTGTCACCAGTCCCTCATCCTCCTTTCGATCAGCCTCTCCTCTTGCGCAGTGCCTTTACCCTTCCTTCCCTTCGCCTCGGCCCTCGCCAACTCAGCTGTCACCTCGCCAACCTCCCCTCACCTGCAATGCTTACCCTCGCCAGCACAACCTTGCACCCTCCTATCCTCGCTTTGCTCGCTCTCGCATTGCTCGCTCTCGCATTGCACCTTCTCGGTGCTTCTCGAACGCTCGCCCCATGCAACTCATAGCCCAAACGCTTCTTCTCCCAGCAGCGTCGACTCTCCCTGAGAGCACCCGCGAAGCCTCTCACCCATATGCTTGCGCGCTCGCCCAGCACGCCAAGCGCTCGCCCTGCACAGCCTCTCCCTCCGCCCCTCTCTTCATCGTCTTGCCTAGCCCTTCCCTCTCGCCCATGTCCACCGCCTCGCCCCTCATCCAAGCATGACATCGCCCTAGCGCACGCAGCCATCACCCTCGCCCAGCCGCCAACCGCCTCGCCCTTCGCCCAAGCCATCACCTTCGCCCAGCCGCCAGCCACCCTCGCCCTCACCGTGCGCTCGCCCAAGCCATCACCCTCGCCCAGCATGTCGATCGCTCGTGCTGCACAGCCTCCCCCACGACTTGACCAGGCAGGTCAATCCCCGCGACTTGACCAGGCAGGTCGATCACCGTAATTTTCGCAGTGGCAAACATCGTTCGTTATCGACAAACCAAATAAATTTTTCTAATACGGTATGCCCTCGTTGCCCCCATCTTCAAGGTCCTCTACTAAGCTTTTGAAGGAAAAATAATTTCCACTTCTCCGCGCCCTTGACTCCTCTGCTAAAATAGTCCTTAGCAGGAAAAATCAAACTTCAACCTACTCAACCTCTAACTACTCTGCTAGGTGATGCCTTAACAGGAAAAAATAAAACTCTTACATCATCATCTCGTAACTCCTCTGCTAAGCCGGGCCTTAGCAGGAAAAATCAAACTCTCACCTAATCATCTCGTAACTCCTCTGCTAAACCGGGCCTTAGCAGGAAAAATCAAACTTCAACCTCCTCACCCTCTGACTCCTCTGCTAGGCGATGCCTGAGCAGGAAAATAAAACTTCCACACCGTCACCCTCTGACTCCTCTGCTAGGAAATGGCTCAGCAGGTAAAATTTAACTTTTCTCCTTTCCAACTCTTTTCCTCTACTAGGCTCAGTCGAAGTAGGTAAATTTAAATTTTCTCCTCCACGCTGCTCCTCTACTAGACGATGCCTCAGTAGGAAAAAATTAATTTTTCTCCACCCCAAATCTGCTCATATGCTAGGCGATGCCTTAGCAGGATAATTTAGATTTCATCTCCTCACCTCTGACTCTTCTACTAGGCTTTGTCCAAGTAGGTAAAATTTAATTTTTATTCTCCTCTACTAGGCGATGCGTCAGTAGGAAAAATTTAATTTTTCTTCATCCCAACTCTGCTCCTCTGCTAGGTGATGCCTTAGCAGCTTAAATAATTGTTTGGGACGGTCTAGGGTCAATGAAAATAATAAATGGTCAAATTCGAGGAATTTTACGTCTAGGGGTAAAACGGTCATTTTACACCTAGAAAATATTAAAGTTAATGGCAATGCTCTGAATGCTGTTTTATATATTAAAATGATTATTTTAAATGCTTATGGATTTTTATATTTAAATGTCGATGAAAAAGATGTGATGCATGCTTGTTTAAAAGAAAAATGATTATCATATGCATGATTTTATAAAGTGATGGAAATATGAAATGTTGAAGGATGAGAAGTAATTGTGACTAATACAAATACGATGATGTGTGAATACGTAAGGCCAAGGCTCAGTTGACGGGTGAAAGTGTTGCTGATGCCCTCGTCGTCCAGTACTGTAGTTACATGTTGATGGATCCATCGAACCCTTAATACGAAATCACAATTAACGATCTGAATTCAACGAAAAAAGAATACATATATTTATATGTTGGATATGAATATGTTTATGTTTAAGTTTATGCATGATTATGAAAATGTTAATTTTAAGTAAAAGTATTTTCACTGATGCATGTGATCTGTATACGTATTATTTGTTATCAAGAATATGGTGTGTTGAGTCTTTTGGCTCACTAGGTATGATTGATGCAGGTGAGTATGATGTTGATGGTAGTGGAGGTCTTGAAGGTTGATTTGACTGGACTGAATGTGCATATAACCCGAGGACCAGCGCTAGTTTTTCCGCATTTATGTTTATGATTTATGATTAAAGATTTTTACGACTCTTTTTATTTATTTATGCTTTTGAGAGATTTTTTGAGAGGTTGATAGAGTTGTATTTATTTTTAAGTATTGCTTATTTAGGTTTTGTAAAACGTTTGACGATTTTATGTTCGGAACTATTTCTATGATTTTCAAATATATTTGGTTGTTTTATTTTTAAAATGGTGTCAAAAATATTTTATGCATGTGTATGTATTCGGCTGATTCTTAGGTGAAGTTTTTTTTAAAAAAAATTCTGCTAATTTTAAAGCAAAACGAGTATTGGACGTTTCAATTGGTATCAGAGCAATGTTCCTGTAAAGGGTTATGCCACCATCAATGCCGGGAAGCTCAGTCAAGCCTCAATCTGTAAGTTTAAATGCTTTATATGATTTATATGATGCTACCTACATGATTACATAGAATATATGTTTATGTCACATGTTTAGTAGCTTTTTGAGAATATATGTTTTATATGCTTAAATTGCTCAAAATGGATTAGAATATGTTGCATGATTAGAAAACTTAGATTTAAATGCATGTTGGTTACGTTAGAATTTGGAAAACGTTAAGCTATTATGCCTTCTAGACGCGCACCTGTTTCCGAAGGGCAAGCCGAGAATGTTGAGGATCTTCATGTTAATGCACCCCCACCTCCTAATGGGGATGCTACTACGCGTGCACTGGAGAGCATATCACGTTTTTTTTTGAGCAGTTTCAGCAGACTCCTAGGACACAACACGATGTTTATTATCAGTTTCAGAGGCTAGCGCCGAAGGAATTTTTTGGACCACCGACCCATTTGCTGATGAGGCATGGATTCGTGCACTCGAGGTGCACTTTCTCTACTTGAATATGGGAGATGCTTACCGTGTGAGGTGGGCCACTTATATGTTTAGAGATGATGCTTCTTTATGGTGTGAAGGAACTGAGCATGGTATTGATGTCGGTACTCATACGTGGACTCGATTCAAGGAGATATTCTATGAGAATTATTTTACTGCTGATGTCCGAGAGCGATTGAAGAGAGAATTTATGAATCTCCGTCAGGGAGAGACTTTTGTGACTGAGTTTGTGAGGAAGCTTGATAGGGGTTGTCACTTTGTACCTCTTATTGCTAAGGACGCTGCGGAGTAGATGAGGTACTTTCTAAATGGTCTACGAAGTACTATTCTTCGTGATGTGATGATGATGCATCCCTTAAATTATGCTGCTGCCACTGCCTATGCATTTCAAGCCGAGCAATCTTTGAAAGAGATTGATTTTGAGGCGCAGCTCAAAATACAGCAAAACCAACAGCACAATCAGCCAAATAAGAAGCCATATATAGGGCCTCCTAGACCTCAAGGACAGCAAAAGCCCCAAGGTCAAGTCAAGAAGCAAGGACCACCAAAGCCACCACTTCCTGGAACACCAAAGCCTGCAGAGAGGCAACCATGCAAGGAATGCAATCGCTTTTATTTTGAAAAGTGCATGTGGGGATCTTTTAGATGCTTCATATCCAAGGAGGAAAGGCATAAGGCTGCTGATTGCTCGAAGAAAAATGGATCTATTGTGGGCAGAGCTTATGTCATGCATGCTGAGGAAGCCGAGGAGGAGCCAGACACGACGCTCATTACCAGTAACCTAGTTATTTAACATTTTTATATTGCTTATATTGCATGAAATGTTAAATTGGTTATTAAAATTGAATTTGGATCAAGATTAAACTAGTGAAAATTAGGTTGCATGCTCTACCTTTGTTGGAATTAAGGAATAATTTTAGAAACCATGGAAATTGGTATTGATTTTGAGCCTTAATTTATGTAAAGGATGTAGTAATTCCAAATAAAATTTTGATGGGCAAAATTTGAGGAAAAATCATAACTAAGGGCTTGATTAGAGGAGTTTCAAAATTTTGGAGGGTTTATCGTGCAATTACCAAAATTTTTGGGGCAAGATTGAATTTTTCTAAAATTTAAGGACCTAAATGGAATTTTCAAAAAAGTTCGGGGACCAAAATCGTAAATTCCAAAAATTTAGGGGTCAAAATTGTAATTATTCAAAAATTTCGAGGGACTATAATGTAAATTTCGAAAAATTGAAGGGCTAAAATGAAATTTTTCAAGAAATGCTAAGTTCAACGCGTAATCTTCACATAACGTTGGGAAATAATGATAGAAATTCCTTAAGCTTCAACACGAAAAGATTTAAAAGATGTTTTCACATCAGGGAGGATTATCATTCTAGGTATAGCTACCTATGCACAGCTAGATTCAGGAGCTACACATTCTTTCATATCCGAGACTTTCGTTAAACGACTGAATATTATTCTTGAGGATATGAGATTGGGTTTCAAAGTTTCTATTCCTTCCGGTGACCAAATGCTCACGTATAGAATTGTGAAGAATCTGGAGCTTCGTTTATTTATAGATGTGGTTCAGGCAGATCTTATTGTGCTCCCCATGCCTGAATTTGACATCATACTCGGTATGGATTGGTTATTGGAGATTTGATAGATTTTTTTCAGATATCTGTGTTTATTCAACCGCCTAGTGGTAAATCTTTTGTTTTTGAGGCGGCGAGGAACAAGTTAATCCCGCACATTATCTCTTGTCTGTGTGCGAGAAAGCTTATGAGACGAGGATGCCAAGATTTTCTAGCATATGTCACTACCGAACATGCTCCTATCAGTCAGAAGTCAGAGGATGTCGAGATTGTCAGAGACTTTCCTAATGTCTTTTCTGAGGTTGTTTCTGGAATTCCACCTGATCGTGAGATGTAATTCTCTATTGAATTGATGTCGGGAACAATACCTATATCTAAAGCACCTTATCATCTAGCACCCGCTGAAATGAAAGAATTAAAAGATCAAATTCAAGAATTACTAGAATAGGGTTTTATTCACCCTAGGTATTCTCCATAGGGCGCACCGGTATTGTTTTTGAAGAAGAATGATGGTAGTATGCGACTCTGTATCAATTATCGAGAGATAAATAGAATCAGTATCAAGAATAAGTATCCTCTGCCAAGAATAGAAGATTTATTTGACCAATTGCAAGGAGCATCGATATTTTCGAAGATTGATCTTCTTTTCTGGATACCATAAGTTGAAAGTGAGAGAGTCCGATGTTCATAAGACATCATTTTGGACTATATATGAGCACTACGAGTTTATGGTCATGGCATTTGGGTTGACCAATGCGCCAGCGATCTTCATGGATCTCATGAATCGCCTATTTCGGCCGTATATGGATCAATTCGTCTTAGTCTTCATTGATGATATTTTGATATATTCAAAGAATAAAGAAGAGCATAGTAGTCATTTGAGGACAACACTGCAAGTAATTCAAGATAGGAAGTTGTTTGCAAAATTCAGCAAGTGTGAGTTTTGGCTTGATAGAGTGGCATTCTTAAGCCACATCATTTCTAGCGATGGAGTCGAGGTTGTTCCAAGCAAAGTTGAGGTAGTGAGAGAGTGGCCAGTACCGAAGAGCGTAATCGAGATTCATAGTTTCTTGGGACTAGCTGGCTATTATCGAAAGTTCATTCAAGGATTCTCATCTATTTCGATACCCATGACCGCCTTGACAAAGAAGAATTCAAAGTTTGTATGGGGATCTGAGTGCCAAGAAAGTTTTGACAAGTTGAAGCAAGCTTTGATTACTGCGCCAATGTTATCTATGCCATCGAGGCAAGGAGAGTATGTTCTTTATATCGATACTTCTAAACTTGGTTTGGGCGCAATTCTGATGCAAAACGACCGAGTGATAGCCTATGCGTCGAGACAGTTGAAAGCTCACCAGAAAAACTACCCCACTCATGATCTTGAGCTTGCTGCAGTATTTTTGCATTGAAGATTTGAAGACATTACTTATATGGGGAGAAGTGTAAGATTTTCACCAACCATAAAAATTTGAAATACTTCTTCACCCAAAAAGAGTTGAATATGAGACAGCGAAGATGGCTAGAGCTAGTGAAATACTACGACTGTGAGATTAGCTACCATCAGGGAAAAGCTAATGTAGTGGCAGACGCATTGAGTCGAAAAACAGCAGTTATTACTCATTTATCTCTTCAAAGACCACTATAGTCCGAGATGCAGCAGTTTGAGCTTACAGTATATGCTAGGGGCGAGGCCCCTAATCTTGCCACCTTGACATCACAGTCGACTTTGAGAGATAGAATCCGTGAAGGACAGTCTTCTGATGAGCAATTGAAAAAGTGGAGAGATAGAGATGAAGACAAGGACCAGAAGTTGTATTATGAGGTGGATGGTATAGTTCGATATCGAGATCGTTTATGGGTTCCTAGTGACGACTCTTTGAGATAGCTCATTATGAAGGAAGCTCATGACACGCCATATTCCATTCATCCTGGAAGCACGAAGATGCACAAAGATCTTCAGTTATTATATTGGTGGTCGGGCATGAAGCGTGATATTCTGCGTTTCGTGACCGAGTGTTTGGCATGTCAACAAGTCAAAGCAGAGCATCAGAGGCCAGCGGGGAAGATTAAGCCACTTCCTATTCCCGAGTGGAAATAAAAAAATATTACCTATTGGGATGGCTCTTTTTGAGGCACTTTATGGAAGGAAATGTAGATCACCTAGTGGAGTTCACCTGCGAAATTGAGATATTATTGTGGGATGAATACGAACTCGAGACATTATTGCTGATGTCCCCGCCGTCCAGTACTGTAGTTACATGTAGATGGATCCATCGAACCCTTAATATGAAATCACCATTAATGATCTGAATTCAACGAAAAAGGAATACGTATATGTCTATGTTGGATATGAATATGTTGATGATGTTATTTATATGTTTAAGTTTATGCATGATTATGAAAATGTTAATTTTAAGTAAGAGTATTTTCACTGTTGCATGCGATCTGTATACGTATTATTTGTTATCAAGAATATGGTGTGTTAAGTCTTTAGACTCACTAGGTGTGATTGATGCAGGTAAGTATGATGTTGATGGTAGTGGAGGTCTTGATGGTTGATCTGACTGGACTGAAGGTTCACATAACCCGAGGACCAGCGCTAGTTTTTCCGCATTTATGGTTATGATTTATGATTAAAGATTTTTACGACTCTTTTTATTTATTTATGCTTTTGAGAGATTTTTTGAGAGGTTGATAGAGTTGGCTTTATTTTTAAGTATTTCTTAATTAAATTTGGTAAAACGTTTGACGATTTTATGTTCGGAACTATTTCATTTTATTTTCAAATATAGTTGGTTGTTTTATTTTTAAAATGGTGTCAAAATATTTTATGCATGTGTATGTATTCAGCCGATTCTTAGGTGAGGCTTTTTTTAAAAAAAATAAAAAATTCTGTTACTTTTAAAGCAAAACGAGTAATAGGTGTTTCAATGTGTGTTGATTAGAGAGTTAATTAAGGAGTTAATTAGAATAATAAAATAGCTAATATCCAATTAACATGTTAAATAAAATACTAATCCAATATTATTAATCAACCACTAACTTTACTAGAACCCCTAATTTTAAATAAAATGCACAAGTGCCAAATTAGTATTTTTGAAAAGTTTAAAATCTTAAAATCATCTAATAAATTAAATTAGGCTATAAAATGCTTAAAATTTCAGAAATATTTTAAAATATCAATTTTCTTGACTTGAAATAAAATATCACATTATTCATAAATTGCCTAAATCATCACCGGTCTCTTTTTCCAATCTCGCATCGAATATTCGCCTGAAATATAAAACTCAAGAAAATGTTTTAACGTGCATCAAATAAACATGAAATAATTTAAAATAATGCGAATCTTAAATCATGCATCATTAAAACCATATTAAAATTAAATAAATAATTTAACAATTTAATAAATACATGGGTTTACGTGTACTGATTTTGGGCTCTACAATTATTCCCCACTTAAATAAATTTCATCCTCGAAATTAAATCTTACAAAACAACTCCGGGTAGTGACTTTTCATATCTGCTTCGGCCTCCCAAGTGGCCTCCTCCACTGAATGATTCAGCCAATGGACTTTGACCAACTTGGTCACTTTGTTCCAAAGTCTCTGTTCCTGTCTGTCTAGAATTCGGATAGGTCTTTCTTCATATGACAGATCTGGAGCAAGATACGGCTCATAACTCAAAACATGAGAAGGATTTGCCATATACTTCCTCAGCATCGAAACGTGGAACACATTGTGTACTCCGGCTAGATTCGGCGGTAGAGCTACACAATAAGCAAGTGTCCCAAATCTGTCAAGAATTTCGAATTGTGCAATGAATCTCGGACACAGCTTGTCTTTCTTCCCAAACCTCATAACACCCTTCATAGGTGCTATCATCACGAGTACGTGATGTCCTACGGCAAATTCGAGATCTCTTCTTCTCTTGTCAGCATAACTCTTTTGGCGACTCTGGGCGGTCTTCATCCTATCTAGGATCTTGCCCACCACGTCTGCAGTCTGCAGAACAATCTCTGGGCCAAGTTTTGATCTTTCACCAACTTCATTCCAATTAATCGACAATCTGCATTTCCTTCCATAAAGTTCTTCTTAGGGAGCCATACCTATAGATGATTGAAAATTGTTGTTGTAGGTAAACTCCACTAGGGGTAGTTTTGATTCCCAATTCCCATAGAAATCGATCACACATGATCGCAATAAATCTTCCAATATCTGAATCACTCACTTTCTCCAACAAGAATTCACACTTACTGAATTTTGCAAACAACTTGTGACTCTGCAAGACTTGCAAAACAGAACTCAAATGCTGACTGTGTTCCTCATGGCTCTTCGAGTATATAAGAATGTTGTCAATGAATACTATGAAGAACTGATCTAGTTAGGGCTGAAATACTCGATTCATTAGGTTCATAAAAATCGCTGAAGCATTTGTCAGTCCAAATGGCATCACTAAGAACTCGTAGTTCCCATATCTAATTCTAAAGGTTGTCTTATGAACATCACCATCCTTTACCTTCAGTTGATGATACACAGAACGTAGATCTATCTTAGAGAACATTGTAGCTCACTGCAACTGATTGAATAAGTCCTCGATCCTTGGTAATGGGTATTTGTTCTTGATCGTTACCTTGTTCAATTCTCGGTAATCAATACACAACCTCATGCTTCAATCTTTCTTCTTTACGAAGAGCACTAGTGCGCCCCATGGTGAGAAACTAGGGCGGATGAATTCTTTGTCTAGGAGCTCCTGAATTTGCTTTTTGAGCTCTAACATTTCTACTGGATCCAAACGATACGGTGCCTTGGATATTGGCACAGTGACTGGCACAAGGTCAATGGCGAACTCCACCTCTCTCTCTTGTGTAAGGCCTGTGACGTCGTCGGGGAAAACATCAGGAAAATCTCTGACCACTGGTACATCAGATATCGACGGGGAGGGTGCGTCACGTGTTGAAATAATACTGGCCAAGAATGCTTGACACTCCTTATGTATAAGTCTATGTGCCTGCATGCAAGAGATCATGCGAGGGAAACTCCTCCACCCATCCGGCTCAAAAATAAATTGCTCAATGCCCAACGGTCTTACCAACATTGATCTTCTCTGAAAGTCAATTAGAACTCTGTTCTTCATCAACCAGTCCATCCCCAAGAAAATATCAAACTCTGGCATTGGCAACACAATCATATCGACGTAAACTAGGTGGCCCTGTAGTTCAAGATCGATATCTCTGACCACGCTAGTAGCTGATAACTCCTCCCCTGATGGGACTGTCACAGAGTAGCTCACGTTGAGTCAAATGGACTTGACCTCTAAATAATTAGCGAACGTCTCTGAGATAAAAGAGTAAGCCGGAATCTAAAAAGGCCTTGGTGAATACTCTCTTTATGAAGATATTTCATGAGGGTCGTTAGCACAACACATAAATTTATACCTCAAAATACTAATCTTAACCTCATGCATAGTTGGAAATCTCTATCCAAAGTCACCAAAAAATGAAAACAACATACTATTATTCCCAAGTAAAATTCAAAGCATGAATGACAAAAATAATATGGTGTTGAATTAAATAGGTTACCAGTCAGTAGAGTCATGTCTGGGTTCACCTCCTCGGCACGCAGGGCAAACACTCTCCCTTGGGTAGGCTGCCTCCACTGCGGGCAGTCCTTCAGCATGTGATCACTGGCTCCACACTTGAAGAATTTGCCCGAATCCCATAAAAAATATCCCACATGATTACGGTTGCATTTCATGCACGTTGGATACTCACAGGCTTCTGAGGAGCCTTCTTTTGCGGAATAGGACCTTTGACTTTCGGCGGTTCTTGAAATGTTCTATTTCTTTTTGTTCCCTGGAAAGGTATCTTAAGCTGTTGTTCCTGTGAGTGATGCTCCTGGGGTGCCTGATAGGGCCTCTTGTCCTGCCTGTCATTCTCAATATCCCTCTGGTCCTACTCTGCCGCCAAGGCTCTCGACACGGCAATAGCATAAGTGGTAGGACCAGCAACTCTAACATCATGGCGCAAGATCAGCCGTAATCCATCAATGAAATGCCTCAGTTTCTCCCGGGCATCATTCGCAATCAGGGGCACGAAGTGACACCCCCTCTCAAACTTCCTTACAAACTCTGCTACGCTGTTGTCTCCCTGTTGCAAAGTCATAAACTCCTTGGCCAGGCGGGAGCGTACTTCCTCAGTGAAGTACTTGGAATTGAAGACCTGCTTAAAACCAGTCCAAGTCAGGGTCTACCAATTTACTGGCATAGACGCACTCTCCCACCACAATCTAGCGTCCCGTGTCATCAGAAAAATGGCACATCTGACTCTGTCTGCATCCTGCAGCTCCATAAAAGTGAATATCACCTCGATGGACTTAATCCATCCCTCAGCTATCATCGGGTCAGTAGTCCTCAAGAACTCCTTCGGATCCATCTTCCTGAATCTCTCATACACCATCTCTGGCCTAGGCCTCGCTCCCGTATCTACTCCAGCATTGTTCCCCGCAAACTGTGTGAAGAACTGCGTCATCCCTACAAGCATCTGTGCCTGCATATCTGGCGGTGAACGAGGAGGAGTGGCCATCTCCCCATCCCGAGCTTCTCTATCCTCTTCACCTGCTCCACGTGCGATCATACGTCTAGGATGCATACTGTTCCAAAATTTACCCAACATGTAAACCAATATGCAATAACATAATATCCATATCATAAAACGAACTTAAACATGTACATGTTGAAATCATGACCTTGAAGCTTACTACATTAAAGAATTTTAAAACTTTAAAACTTACAGATTGAGGCGTGACTTCATGAGCTTCTCTCAACCGGCAGTATGCATAACCCTTTACAAGAACACCGCTCTGATACCAATTGTAACATACCGTACTTTAAAACTACTTCAAATTTGCAGAAAAATAAAAATTTTCTTAAATAAGTAATAATATTTCAAAATGCAATATAAATAAAATTCTTGAATGAATATTTGAAATATAAACGAATACAAACCATTTCTGTGTCATCAATGTCACAATCAAAACGAGCTTGCAAAAAGTATTTGTTTAAACAACGTGAAGTAATTTCATTAAAATTAGAGTAAATGAATTTAATATGCATAAAATTCTTGAAAACTTAAGCGGTCCTCGGGTTAGGCATCCGCACAGTCCGAGCCAACTCACTGGTCCCCACCTCTCGCCTCCTCGTACTCGTCCTCACCTGTATCGATCAAGTCTAGTGAGTCTAAAGATTCAATATGTATAACTGAGAATAACAAGTAATACATAATAAAACCACATGCATTTTAAAGTAACACATACATACTTAAACTATGAACATACTTACATAAACATAGACGTGCCATCATTACATAAACATGCTACATCATACATACTTAAACATGCATAATCATCATCATTTTGTGTAGAGATATGTTTCAAAGCAAGTGACCCATAACATAATGTGGCTGATCAGACTAAACCACAGTACTGGGCTGACAGTGATCATCATAGCCTTTCGACCGAACGTCCACTCCCACATACATAAGATCGTCGGTCATGCTTTACCGGGTGGATTGGTCCCTGGTCATGCTTTACCGCTTCTCAATCCTGATCAAAACCCGGCCATGCTTTACCGGGGTGGAGAGATGTAGAGCCCAAAATAAGTACACGTAAACCCTTGAATTTATTAAATGGTTAAAATTATTTATTTAATTTTAAAATGATTTTAGCGATGCATGATTTATGATCTTTGCATATTTTAAAATTATTATATGTTTACTTGATGCACGTTAAAATATTTTCTTGAGTTGTATATTTCAGGCGATTATTCGATACGGGATCGGGAAAAGAGACCGTTGACAATTTAGGCGATCATTGAAAATTTGGTATTGTATTTCAAGTCAAGAAAATTAGTTTTTTATATGATTTTTGGAATTTTAAGCATTTTAAAGTCTAAGTTAATTTATTAGGTGATTTTAAGATTTTAAACTTTTAAATTTTATTACATGGTATTTTATTTTTAATTAGGGGATTTTAGTAAAATTAGTATTGGTTTAACATTTTAATTAGCATGTAAATTGAATAATCAAGCAATTTTCTTCTCCTAATTATCTAAAACACACACACACACATATACACAAACGTTTCACCTACACACACACACACACTCACACACACTCACATATCAGATTTTTTTGAGAAAACTAGGGTTCTAAATTCTCAGCAATAGCCACCCCTTTCCCCTTGCAAAATTCCTGAAGATTTTGTTTGTTTTTCGAGCAAATCGTGCCACAAATCGTCCCAGATTGTCCCTCGCATCTCTCATCTTTGGTATCATCGTGTTGTGAGTTTTAAATCATAAAATGCATGTATATTCTTTCGTTTTTGCATTGATCTTGTCATAATATATGTTTTGATGCTATTGTGTGTAGAAATCCATGTATGTTGTGCAAAAGTTTGAGCAAAAATATTTTGAAACGATTTTGGATCAAATTCTAGATCTCAAAAACGTGTCTGCTGTCATTTTGAGTACTATGAATATTTGGTTAACTTTCTGGAACACCTTTCAACACATAAAACATAATACTCTTCGATACCTTCAATTTGACAGTAAATTCGTAATTTTTGGACAAGAAACGAGTGAGTTATGATCATTTTCGTGTGACTGCTCAAACTGTGACTTTTTTAAAAATATGTTCTTTTTGCTTGAGTTTATTTGGTTGCAGGCTTCGTTGGGAATCGCCGAGTGGTGGTGTCATGTGTTGTGATCAGTCGTCTTTCAGTGTTTCGTTTTGAGTCAGGTTGGGTTTGGATGCATTAGAAGCCATAGGGAAACTTGTGTGCAGATTTTGATTGAGTTCGCGCAGGGTTAAGCTGCAGCGCTGCATCTTTGCATGGTGCAGCACCACGGCACTGCAGGGTGGCACCTGTCAGGCGCTGCAGCACTGTCCCTCAGTGCCTAGGCACTGGTTCTGGTGTTTTTCGGGCTTTGAGTTTAGGTGCTATTGCTTCTTTTGGGTACTATTACGTCGTTGTGTCCAAGAATAGTGAGGGTTAATTTAGATGTTACGAATTTTGATTGCGGAACGCTGAACTATGGTTTAAGCGAGGTCCGTGTCTTCTATTGCTTGAGAAATTTATTACTCCATGTCAAGATCGTTTCGGGGTTCGAGTCATGGGTTAGTATGTTGATTAAACGTGTTCAAGTTCCGAGGGGTCTAGAAAGTCATAAGATATTTAACTACGTCGGTGGTGAGTTTGTTTGGTACGGTTAAGTTATGAAATTTTAAAGTTGTTGGGATAATGTACTAGTATGTATGTGTAGCGGGAGCCCCAAACGAGATCCAATGATTCCCTCAACGCTTTGTAAGTATGTTCGACATGCAAAAGAATTTTTTTTTTTAATGTTTTTGAGGTATGTTAAATTTCTTGTGACCAATTATGAACGGGTTTGGAAGCCGGAGAACGTGTCCGGGGACCTCTCCACCCCAGTAAAGTATGACCGGGTTTGATCAGGATTGGAAAGAGGTGAAGTATGACCAGGGACCAATCCACCCGTTAAAGTATGATCGGGGATCTTATGTATGTGGTAGTGGACATCACTGTCAGCCCAGTATTGTGGTATAGTCTGATCAGGCACAATATGTATGGGTCACTGAAAGGATCGGTTAGAAGGTGATAAATGTTTAGAAGGGGGGTTGAATAAACACTCACAGATTTTATATTCTTTTCGAAGATAGGGTTCAGTTTAGTGACAAAACTTACACTCGGTATCTCGGCAGTCGATAACAATCAGTTTAACTGTAAGACAGTTGCGGAAGTAAACTGACTGAAAATAATGACTGAAATAAAATGCACACGGTTTGTTTCTGGATGTTCGGATAATAGAATAACTCCTACGTCACCCCTTATATCACGAAGATAGGATTTTCACTAAAAGACTTTGATCGAATACAAGAGCTGTACTGATCCACTTCAGTTTGGACTTACCACTGCCAAAATTGAAACTATTAGTTTACAAAAACTTTTAAAGTGCGTGACTGAATTTAACACAACTGAATGAATCTAACAAAGATTACAAAGTGCTAACAAGCTCGTAAATTTAGCCTTGATTGCTACTGATATATCTGATAAGTGTGAGCTTTCGATATTTGAATACGAGTAGTGATTTTAGCAGCGTAACAGCAACCTTGAATAGAATAGTTGTTCGTTCTCTTCTTTTTCAGCTGCACTCTTCACCTATTTATAGGCTTCCCTCTCATGGTAACATTAAATATTATTTGAATTTTATATCCGTTGATTGCCACCTCAATATTCCTCTGACAACCGTACACTGCGATCTCTGAAATGCGACGTTTCACTAAGTAACAGTCTGCTGTGTACCACTGTTGGTTGAATGTCTTTTCCCGATAACTGATGACGTGTTCAGCTGAAGAATCAGCTGGTGGGCAATAGCTGGTAAGGTTTACAACTGCTGTTAGTTGGTTGCGCGTTCAGTTGCGTAGATCAGTTGCATAGTTCATGCGTTTAGTTATTGTATAATTAGTTGATTCGAGCTTTTGTCCTTTAATTTGTCAGCCGAAACTTAGTTTCCAACAATTTCTTCTTTTTAGGTGTTTGACAAAACTAAGCAGATAATAACTGATCAACTGAACTTATTGTAGATAAGATAAGAATTCAACTAACTGAACTTCTTCTTAGAGAATAATAATCTTCAAAAATAAAAACTGCTACTCAAAACAGTTAACTTCTGACTGCTCTTCAAAGAGATTCCGACTTCTTTTGCTGTTGATCTAGCTGAGCTTTAATCTCTTTCCCCTTTTTATCAAACGCATCCATCTTATTGGATAACCGCCGAACATCAGCTGATAAGATGCCAACAGTAGTGGATACGTCTAAGATTGCATTAAGCACTGTGGTTTGCAGCAAATCTATTTTCCTTGAGACAGACGTCTCCACAAAGTCAACTCGTTTGCTGATTGAGTCTTGAGTTAGGTAGAGACTCTCAGTTAAGCCTCTGTTATTTTTAAGTTCATCTATTGTAAAAGAGATAGAGTGTAAGGTCCAAAATTAAGACAACGTAATCCAACTGCATGCAAATCTAGGAATTTTGAAAATGAGTAATTAAGTTATTTTAATTGCTAATTAATTACGTGATATACATGTTGTTCGTTAAATGTGATTTTATTGTCATCATGCATAAAATCGTATTTTTTAAGGAACATTCAAGTGACGATCGAGGAACGGAGACCGAAAGCTGATAAACGTAAAATATTTTTATTAAATAATTATTTTTAATTATTTAAATTATGAATGAGGGTTTTTCATATTTTTTAAAATAAGGAGTTTGTGAGATGATTTTATACGCCGGGACGAAATTTTTATAGGGGTTGGGTTTTCAACTAAAATACGAGCTTTTAAACAATCCGGCTATTTAATTCACGAACTTATTTTACCAAAACCATTTTTATGATTTTATTTAAATCCTAATTAGTATTAGTGGGCTTAATTAGGGGCTTAATAGGCCTAAAGTCTATTAAATGAATAAATTAGTATTTAAAACACATTAAAACCCTAAGCTAAGCACTCAAAACTCACGCCACCCTATTTTATACAACTCAAACTCTTCCCAAGTGCAAACCACTCTCACGGCACATCACACAAAGATTCAGTAGGTTTTTCGAAAGTTTCAAGAGGGAAGAAAGCCTCGATTCGATCCGTTCTTCGTCGTCAACGGTTATTCGAGCGTATATAACGTAAAGGCACACCTTAATCTTCCTTTTCTCATCCATCATATCATATTATGTTTTGAATTAGTGTATGCATGAAAATCATGAATATTATTCAGAATTTTCGGAATATATCATGTGCATGCTTTGAACTTTTGATTTTTTATGCCTAAAATTCAAGTCTTGTACGTTAAAGGGCTGCCATGATGTCTAGGAAGGTTTAAGTGAAACTTTGGTATAAATTGAAGTCCCACACACCACACAACTCTCGGCTGGAACAAGAAAAAAAAAGAAGAAGCAACGGCAACAGAAACCGTAAACTTGCTATCAAGGGTTAAGGGAACGGGTTCCTTGTGCCAGGGTGGGGATTGGTTTCGGTTGGGGGGCCAGGGCTTGATCAGGGGAGGGATGAGTCCAGGAAATGGTCCTAACCACGTAAGGGTTCGAGTCTAGAAGGCTGGGAGGAGTCCTAACCCACTAGGACTCCTACCCGAAGTAACGCGCCCTTGCGCGCAGGCTTGCTGCGGCTCATCTGGGGTCGGGGGCTGGTTTAAGGGGCTTAGCATGGGCTAGGTTGAGGGTTAAGGGTCCTAGGTGAGTGCCATGTGCGTTGGGGAGGGACTAGAGTCATCGGCTAGGTCCCTGCATGCGTAAATCTTAGAGTCCATGCATACCCAAATTCTCGGCCAGCATAGGTGTGTGTAGAGGGTCCACGTTTTTGGCATTAGAATGGTTTCCTTGATGAAGTTAGGGTCCAGTAAGTTAATTTAAGATGTTGGGCAAGTTTCGGACCAACATGGTTCGGGGCTAACTCGTGAAAATCGGAAGTTGGCTCAGTGTTGAAGTTTTGGTGTCAAATTAGGCTTGTTAACTAAAGAAAAAAAATTGGAAAACGGCTCACGGGGGTCGGTCATGGTCCATAAGGGCTAAAATAATATAAAAAGACTAAATTTAGAATTTAGGAATTTTATATTAAAGTTTGGGATTTTTCGGGATTAAAACACGGTCAAAACGACTAAATATGGATAAATGAAAAAGTCTAATTTTTAAGCTTAATAAAATTATGGAAAAAATTAATTTAAGCTTAAATAAATATTTGGGACATGTTAGAGTCTTGAAATCAAGAAAAAGTCAAAAACGTAAAATGTCGAGTCCAGGGGTAAAATGGTCTTTTTACACCGAGAAATTAGTAAAGGTCATGGCAGTGCCCGAAATGCTGTTTTTATGAAAATATGATCATTTTTAAATGTTTATGAATTTCTCATGTTTAAATTGTGATTTTTAAATGTCTAAGGGATTTTTATGAATTAAAGAAGACATTTAAAATACACGTTGCATGCTTGGTTTAAAAATGAAACGTAAATATTGTTCATGATTTTTCTAAGTGATGCAAAAAAAACGTTGAAGGATGTGAAGTTATTGTGACTAATTCGTTAATGTTGGCGACGTCGTGAGGGTTATGGTCCCAGTGGGAGCCCGACGATCGTGTTTCCATCATTACGAATATGTGGTAACGGAAAAGTGGTAACGGAAGAATGGGAATATCGTGAGGGAAAAAGGCCCCAGAGGGAGCTCATTTATGGGAAAAGGCCCCAGAGGGAGCCCCGACGATCGTATTTCTATTCGAATCATGATAGGCCAGGGCCCAGTTGACCGGTGAGAGTGTTGCTGGTGTCCCCCGCCGTCCAGTACTGTGGTTATATGTAGATGGATCCATCGACCCTCATGATCATGATCAGGAAAGTCACAATTAACGATCTGAATTCAACAAAGGAAAAAAGGAAAAGGAAAATGATTATGATCAAGTTAAAACGTTTTATGTCATGATAAGGAAAACGATCAAGATTTTATATGCATGTCATGAAATGCTATTTTTACTTAAAAGTATTTTCACTGTTGCATGTGGTTTTATACTTATTATTCGTTATCAAGATTATGGTGTGTTGAGTCTTTAGACTCACTAGGTGTGATGGATGCAGGTGGTTCTGAGGGAGGTCTTGACGGGTGATACTACTGGACTGAAGGTGCACACAACCCGAGGACCAGCGCTACATTTTCCACATTATGCTTTATGATTTAAGTTAAAGATTTTAAGACTATTTATTTATGCTTTTGAGAGATTTTTGAGAGGTTTAGTATGAGATTTACTTTTCAAATTATTGCTTTTTGGGTTTGGTAAAACAGTAGACAATTTTACATCATGGCTATTTCACTTGAGTTTTTAAATACTAGTTGATTGAGGTTATATTGAAAAAGGGGCAAAATATTTTATGAAAATATTTTCATGTGTTAGTTGAGTTGGCCGAATTATATATAAAAAAAATTTTCTAGTACTTTTTAAGCAATAAAAAGGGCAGGCGTTTCATAGAGGTCACAGCATCTTGAATTGTCTTCAGTCTCCCTGAATTGAATTTAACTGAAGAGTCCAGCTTCAGAGAATGAGCAAGTTGAGTGGATTGAATTTTCTTGATAGCATCCATCATCTTTGACATGTTATGCTGGATGTCCTGAATCTCTTCAAGTACTAAATCCATGTATGAGGATAAATGAGGAGATAGAGGTCCAGACATCCCTGGTTCCTGTTCCCTGGTAGTTTGATCAAAGACCACCATAGTCTTGTCAGATACTACCGTTTCAGCATGTATCAGCTCTGGAACGTCTTGCATACTGGTTTCTTCTTGAATAGGAGGAGATGAAGATTGATTCGGAGAAGCAGATAAACTTTCCTGCTGATTAGAGGATCTGTGGGAGTTTCAGTCGGAGGGTCAGTGACTGGTGCTTCTGATTGATGGTCAACTGAAACTTGTTGCGGCTCGTCAGTTGGAAAATTTTCAATAGCGTACAACTGAGCCTCCACAATGTCAACAGTTTCTTGATCAGTCACGATAGGTGATTGAATGGGCACATCAGTTTGAACCCCTTGTTAAGCAGAGACAAAAGGCTGAACAGGCTCCTCAGTGGAAGAGATAACAGCATCTGTAGCTGCTTGATCTGTTGGGAGATCAACTGATTCAGTTGAAGGCGCATTTGTCTGAAGTTCTTGGGCTACTGACTGAATGATCTCATCGATATTGGCAAGTGGCTCTTTGTGCTGTGATGAGGGTTCGTCTTCTTCTTCTTCTGAAAAGCCTTTATGATAGACTAATTCCTAATCCAGTTCCCAAAACTTTATCTGCGTTTGCAAAGCAATAAGATCTGTATCCAACTGAGTAAGCACATCTCTATCATCGTAAGCAGTTGGATTTGTAGGAATGTAGTTGCTCTTGAGCTTCTCAATCAGTTGAGCAAACTTTTTGGCTCTTATTTGATCAAAGAAATAATTTCTCCTCCCTAGTGCCTAAACACTGGTAGCAGCTTTGACTACTCTGAGACAGCTGCTTCCAGTTTGATGAATTTATTCAGTTGAGATTTCATTTTCAACTGTTTGGCAAAAATGTGAGTTGGGATTCAGCAAATGCATTGACCTGTTCCCAGATAAGGTCAATGTGAGTTTGAATCGCGTTTGATGGCCTGGGATCTTCGATCAACTTGCCCTTGCCTTTCTCATTAGAGAGAATGTGCGTAATGTTCAGCCCAGAATGAGTAGTATCCACGAGTTCCTGAATCCTGATTCCTTTGGGTCGAGCAGGAGCAAAGATTGTAGGGCGGTTGATATTGATCATAGGAGATGTAACTCTAGCTGATTCTTTTTTTTTTACCAGCTGTGGTAATGACCTTTTTGGATGGATCAGTTGGTGGAGGTAAATGATCGTTTGCTGAAACTGCAGCTGGAAAGGCTTTAAGAGGAATAGCCTGAATAGGCTGTTGAGCATCTGATTTCTTTAATCTTTCAGCTGGGATGGATTCCAACATTGTTGTCGGCTTGGTTTTCTGGGTCCTTGGTTTCTTTGTAATCTTCGGAGAAGGTTTTTTCTCAGAATCTGATTCACTGACAATCAATTTCCTCTTGATTGTCTTCAGCTGAGCCAAAGTTTAAGCCTTCTTTACTGACTTGAGAGCATCCTGCTGCATCCCTATCTCCTTTTTGATCTTCACAAACTGATCAGGAGAGATGTCCAGTTTCATCTTGGGTGGCTGGACGTTCTTGGCGTTGAAGATTTTGAACTTGACTGATTTTTCAGCATTATCAGCCACTAGCCCCTTGGCCTTCAAAAAATAACTGATTTGAACTGCATACCCCCTTGACTGCTTGGTTGATTGGAGCATGTTGCGCAGAATGCTGAAGATGATATGCCTCCAATTCACCTTCTTTTTAGCCATAATTACAGTCATCGCTTGAAATTTTTCAAGAGTAAGAGCAGCAAAAGAACCGACCTTAGCTAAGATCCCCTTAGTCACAATATCAGCCAGCAGTTGGATTTCTGGCTTCAATTCTTTCTTGGGATCGGAAACTTTGATTTTCTGACCATCAGCTGACAACAACGATTGCATCTCCTCAATATCGGATGTTTTAACCTCAGAAACGTTGTTGAGCCCATCAGTAGGCAATAAGAACAGTTCTCCAAAAGATTCTTTAGAAATGATCAGCAACTGACCATTGACAGTAGTGATGACGTTTCCATCAGAATTGACATACCCATTTGAGTAGAAATCATGAAGCTCCTTTGGGTAGATTTCCTGAGAAGATTGTCCCAGAAACCTCCTCAAACCAGTTGCTTCCAGTTTCAGAAATACGTTCTTGATATCTACCTTGTTGATTGATAGAACTGATTCGAAGTTAATAGCCATAGCATTCAAAATGTGTGCTGGAATTTGATTTGCCATCTTTGAGAATACGAAAAGCTGAAAGTTTGCAAGATATAATATCTGAGTATGAATTTGCTTTGAAAAGTGATGTGCGCGTGAGGAAGAACTGAATTGGGGCGAGAAAGGTACATATGTAGGTGACTGTTCAATTTCTAGACATGTGTCAGTCCACAAAAATTTGAATTAAAAACGTGTGTACGTGTGCTGCAAGCGTGTGTACAATTTCAAACGGTTCAAATGAATCCACGTTTCAAGATGCTAAACATCATTTAACGTGATAAAAATCAGTCACATCACTTGATTTGGAATATAATGTGGTTAATTAGTTAACTTATGTGAGAAGATTAGTAAAATAATCAGCTGAACGATCAGTCGTGAAACTGTGTCTTTTCAGTTAAAGATTTACTAACTGCTGTCTTCTCAGTTAACCTTTTAAAACCAATATTCCCCCTTAATAAATGCATATTTAAATTACGAGAATTTAAGCATTATATAAAATGACGAATTAAAATAAATCTGATGCTTAGAGGTTAATCGTCTGCTGTAATGATTTCGCCCCTTTAGCTTCCTCGACCCTGGCTATAAATAAGAATAGCTCGGTTAGTTTCAATCATATTAGCAAATAGTTATCCAAAAAGTATAATGTTAGGTGCAAGTAGCTTGAAGACTCCTGATATGGCCGAAGCATTTATGGATTCAGCTCTGGAGAAAAGAAAAACTGCTATGGAAGATGAAGACTTCCACAAAATTCTCCGATACTGGGAAGAGCTTCAAGGACTCCAGTTCCTCCAGGAGTGTGGAGCAGCTGCCACCCCCAAACTGGTGGCAAAAATGAAGAAATATCGGCGGCGCTTGCACGTTGCTGATGATGTGGACATCTTCGTAAATGAAGGTGTCTACCTACTAATGCTCCAGAAGGAAAGGAAGATCCTAGAACATATTGCTGAATCAGATAGCTTCCTTAAGACTTCCACTGGAGTTTTAACCGGTTGGTTGACCAAGTGCAGGTCTGCTGTTGAGGATGAATATTTCACTGTACTCCGTGCTTATTACTTTTAATGAATAAAATGTTTATCTTTGTCTTTTATCTTCCTGCAAGAATTAATTTCATCAGTAATTCACGAACTGATAAATGACACAAATTAATTAACAACTGATATATTAGCAGTAAAACTGATTAGGATAAATCAATTAAACCAAATATATTGCGAAAGTGAGAAAACTTAGTCTCGAGCAATGGTTTGGTGAAGATGTCAGCTGCTTGTTGTTCAGTTGAGACATATTCCAGTCTGATGTCCTTCTTCAAAGCATGATCTCTGATAAAGTGATGCCTGGCATCTATGTGCTTGGTCCTTGAATGAAGAACTGGGTTGTAGGTAATAGCAATCGTGCTTCTATTATCACAAAATATGGGCGATTCTTTGGCAATAACTTCATAGTCTTTCAGTTGTTGCTGAATCCAGAGCAGTTGAGCACATCAACTACCAGCATCAAGATATTCTGCTTCAGTTGTGCAAGTAGCAATGGATGTCTGCTTCTTGCTGAACCAAGAGATCAGTCTGTCTCCTAGAAACTGACATGATCCACTTGTACTTTTACGATCAAGCTTACATCCTGCATAATCTGCATCTGAATATCCAACTACATTGACAGAGGAGTCTTTAGAATACCATAACCCAAAATTTTGAGTGCCTTTAAGATATTTTAAAATAAGTTTGGCAGCTGAAAAATGTGATTGCTTAGGGTTTGCTTGAAATCTAGCACACATACAGACAGCAAATACAATATCAGGATGACTAGCAATTAGGTACAATAATGAACCTATTAAACCTCTGTAAAGTGTCGCCTCAACTGATATTCTCCCTTGATCAGTGTCGAGTTTAACTGATGAACTCATGGGAGTACTTGCAGCTGAACACGATTCCATGCCAAATTTCTTCAGCAACTCCTTCGTGTATTTAGTCTGACCGATAAAAATGCCAGTCTCCAATTGCTTCACTTGTAGTCCAAGGAAAAATGTCAGTTCACCCATCATGCTCATTTCAAATTTATCCTGCATCAACTTAGCAAATTTCTCGCATAATATGAGGTTAGTTGACCCAAATATAATGTTATCAACATAAATTTGAACGAGTAAAATATGATCATTCTTTGAAAATTTGAACAATGTCTTATTAACTGATCCAACAGAAAAATCGTGATCAGTTAGAAATTTTGAAAGAGTTTCATACCAAGCTCTTGGAGCTTGTTTAAGATCATATAAGGCTTTGTTTAAATGGTAGACATGATCAAGAAAATGATGATTGACGAAACCTGGAGGTTGTTCAACATAGACTTCTTCTTGCAACTGACCATTCAAGAAAGCACTCTTTACATCCATCTGGTAGACTTTGAAATTCTTGAATGATGCATAGGCAAGGAATATTCTGATTGCCTCCAGTCTTGCAACTGGTGCATATGTCTCATCATAGTCAATTCCTTCTTCCTGCCTGTATCCTTGTGCTACTAGCCTTTCTTTGTTGCGCACAACTGAACCGTTTTCGTTCAGTTTTTTCCTGTACACCCATTTCGTACCTATGACAGTTTTTGAAATTGGTCTTGGAACTAGGTTCCAGACATTGTTATGGGTAAACTGATTTAGCTCCCCTTGCATTGAATTTATCCAGTTTGGATCAGCAAGAGCTTCATCAGTTTTCTTCGGTTCCAATTGCGATACGAAAGCAGAATGAATAAACAAATTAAGCATTTGATTTCTTGTTCTTACTGGGTCAGATGGATTTTAGATGGATTACCTATCACCAATTCTGGAGGATGTGATTTCTTCCATTTGACACTACAAGAAATTTTTAATTTAACAACAAACATACGACAACGGTTTTAACTAAAACCGTTGTTAAAAAACTTTTAACAACGGTTTTAGTTAAAACCGTTGTCGTATATCATTTTTTAAACAAAAGGCAACAGTTTTTATAAAACCGTTGTCTTTCGGGGGTCAAAGACAACGGTTTTTAGGGTCAATAACAACGGTTCTACAGAACCGTTGTCTTTGAGCGTTTATGACAACGGTTTTATGAACCGTTTTCTATTAGCGTGTTTTTTTACAATCACAACGGTATTTAGCGACGGTTTTGCTAAACCCGTCTCTAATTTTAGCGACGGTTTTGGACAAACCGTCGCATGTTTGACATTAGCGACGGTTTAGACATACCTGTCGCTAAAATTAGCGACAGATAAAAGTACCACCGTCGCGAATTTAAAATTAGCGACAGTTGTGAGTAAACTGTCACTCCATTTTATTCTATCCCTCTCTATAAATACCAGCAAATTCGCTCCATTTTCTTCCACTCACTTCACAACACTTAAAATTTTTCTCTCTTACACAATTTTACAAATTCACAACACTTATAATTTTTATTTCTTACACGATTTTACCACTTCACAACAATTAAAAATTTTATCTTATACGATTTTATCACTTTACAACACTTAAAATTTTTATCTCTTACATTATTTTACCAATTTCAACATAGATTTATTAAATTATTAAATTTTTTTTATTTTACCGAAACTATTAGCGACGGAATTCATGCAGAAACTATCGCTAAATGGCGACGGTGTTTTGATGATGTCCGTCGCCATATGTAGCGACGGTGTTTGAGTGCCCATCGCTAATTAGCGACGGATATTCAAACATCCGTCGGGTAGTTTAAATGCGACGATTCTTTAAAATCCGTCGCAAATTGGATCTAGTTGTCTTTGAGTGAACCATTTAACCACAGTGGCTTTAACAACAGTTTTAAAATGGCTACGACAACGGTTTATTTTTGTTGTAGTGTGAGTTCAGCGTTTATTGCTTCTATATGAGCAACTGCTTCTGTAGGCAACTGAATGTTTTCAGTTTTAGTTGGAGCTGTTTCAGTTGGTAACTGAATATCATTTGTTTGCTCCACCAACTGATTATCAGGAGAAGGTTCCTGTTCGACTGATTGATCTAATATTTCAGGTTCAGGTGTTTGAAGGATGTTTCTATTGATATGATTATCCTCTTCATCATCATCCTCCAAATTTATCTCTGTAAGTCGATCAACTAGCTCAACTGGATCAGTTGACTTATCAATTAATACATTTTCTTCAAAAACAACATGGATAGATTCTTCAACATTCAAAGAGTTTTTATTAAAAACTCTATATGTTTTGCTAAAACCAAGGTGTATTTCATTCCTCCTAAGCTCTTGACTGGTATTGGACCAAATAGATCCATATGTAACAGCTCTAAGCATCGGGAGGAAGATTTACGGCCCTTGTTTTTAAAAGAAGATTTTACTTGTTTACCAAACTTACATGCTGAACAAATTTTATCTTTGGTAAAATCCATTTTAGGCAAACCAGTGACAAGATCGTGGTTACTCAGATGTGCAATAGATTTAAAGTTCAGGTAGTTTAATCTCTTATGCCACAACCAGTTTTTAGAAGATTTTGAAGCAATAAAACATACTGGTGCATAAGGTTGATCATTCCAACTGACTTTGTAAGTGTTTCCACACCGTTTGCCAGTTAGGATGACCTCATCAGTTGAGTCTTTGACTGAACAAGAGTGTTTGTCAAACTGAACTGAGAATCCATTATCGCATAACTGACTGATGCTAATCAGATTATACTTGAGATTCTCAACTAATAAAACATCATTAATTATAAAGTTACCATGAATAAGCTTACCCTTACCCACAGTTTTACCTTTGGAATTATCTCCAAAACTGATGTTTCTCCAAAACTGATGTTTGGTCCAGTGTACTTGATCAGCATCACACACAAGATATAATTTTGGTACCCATTTCTATTTGGGTCCTAAACTGATTAGTCCTTTAGGAACCCAGACTTGGATTAGTCTGACTGACGGTCCAGTTTCTGTATTCCAGATGGTCTTTCTCGATTTGTGTGTGCTTGGTGTGTAGTGTGCAGATGAGACAAAATGTGATTTAGATTTGTTCAACTGATTGTTCGGCCGATATCTTTTCTGAACTGGCTTGCTGTTATAGTAATTGGAGTAGCCATTTGAATAATTTCTGATGAATCTTTTTGACGACTGACTGCGTGAGTCAGTTAAAACTTTTGGGCTATAACCAATACCATATCTTCTAGCTTTGTTCGTACTTTCAGTAGGCTATTCAACCAGTTTACTTGGCTCAGTATGTTCTTGTACCACAACTGATTTGACAAAGTGAATGTATTTCCCTTTATCCATATTCATTTTTGGTCGAGTATCATTGGAAGACATTTCATCTTTGTTGCTGAACCCTAAACCAGTTTTTTCAGTAACTGATTTCTGTGAATTCTGCATTTCAGTTAATGCAACAGATGATTTGTTCCAAGCCTGAATAAGCTTAGTTTGCTTTGAATTTTCAAGCATCAACTTCTGAATCATTGATTGATTCCTGCTTCTTTCAGCATTGAGCTCAGCAATCACCCTCTTTAGACTCAACACATCAACTGATTCATCAGTTTTAGTTTTATTATCTATGGGATCAGTTTGCTTTGCTATGGTCTTTTCAAAAGATAAGGCAAGCTTGTGGTACTCATTAATCATTTCATGAAGAGTTGAAATAAGTTCTTCTCTAATGAAATCAGTTGAGCTGAAGTCAAATACCTGTTGACTGCTTGACTCCACTTCTGTATCATCAGCCATTAGACACTTCACTTCCTCTTCACCATCACTGGAACTGCATGAGGTTTCTGGTTCTGTCTCCTCGCTGTCAGTTTCTTCCCATTTAGATTTACTTTCTTCAGCTAAGAGCACCTCATGCTTCTTCTTGGAAGACTTCTTATCATCTTTGGATCTCTTTTTGTGCTCATATTACTTCTTCCTTCTTTCAGTTGAGCCTTGACTGTCCTTCTTGGGTTTGGGACAGTCAGCAATGAAGTGACCGGGTTTGCCACAGTTGTAGCAAGCATTCGATTCCTCTTTAGAATTGTTTCTCTGATAATGATTCTGGAAGTTCTCTTGATTCTTCCTCATAAATCTTCCAAATTTTTTGATGAACAATGATATAGCATAATTGCTCAGTTGATCAGCACACTTCTCGACTGAACCATTTGGTTCTGTTCTGACAGCAGCTAAGGCAGTTGTGGCTGCTGGAGTAGAAGGTTCTCCTTCTCGAGTTTGCAACTCAAACTCATAGGCCTTCAGATCAGCGAATAGGTCATGAAGCTCAACCTTTTTTAGATCCTTGGACTCCCTCATTGCCATGGTCTTAACGTCCCACTCCTTGGGAAGACCTCTGATCACTTTTAATGCAACTTCTTTGTTGGTATACACTTTTCCAAGTGCATTTAGCTCATTGATGATAAAACTTACTCTTTCATCATACTCATGCATCGATTCTCCAGCTCTCATCTTGATGATGTCAAACTTCTGAACAGCAACATAAAGTTTATTCTCTTTAGTTTTTTCAATTCCTTCACAAAGCTGGATCAGTTTTTCCCAAATTTTCTTAGCTGTCTTACACATCTTGATTTTGCTGAAAGTTATTTTATCCAGCGTTTTGTACAGTATATTCTTTGCCACATTATCCAAATTAGCTTTTCTTTTGTCTTCTGTCTTCCATTCATCTTTGGGATTTTCTATTCGATGTGGTGCCCCTTCAGTTATTGCAACAGCTGTGTTGGCTTTCAGAATCTTCATTGGTCCGTCAGTGATGACGTACCACATATCGTCATCTTGTGCAGCTAAGTGAGCCCGAATTCTTATTTTCCAGTCGTCAAAATCCTCTCTGGAAAACATTGGGATCTTATTGAAAGAAGACATGGTGAACAGTTTAAGTAGAAATATTCTGAGACGAGATACAACTGCTCTGATACCACTTGAAAGGATCGGTTAGAAGGTGATAAGTGTTTAGAAGGGAGGGTTGAATAAACACTCACAGATTTTATATTCTTTTCTATGATTGGGTTCAGTTTAGTGACAAACTGACACTTGGTATCTCGTCAGTCGATAACAATCAGTTTAACTGAAAGACAATTGCGGAAGTAAACTGACTGAAAGATAGAATAACTGACTGAAAATAATGACTGAAATAAAATGCACACAGTTTGTTTCTGGATGTTCGGAGAATAGAATAACTCCTACGTCACCCCTTCTATCACGAAGATAGGATTTCCACTAAAAGACTTTGATCGAATACAAGAGTTGTACTGACCCACTTCAGTTTGGACTTACCACTGCCAAAACTGAAACTCTTAGTTTACAAAAACTTTTACAGTGCGTGACTGAATTTAACACAACTGAATGAATCTAACAAAGATTACAAAGTGCTAACAAGCTCGTAAATGTAGCCTTGATTGCTACTGATATATCTGATAAGAGTGAGCTTTGATATTTGAATACGAGTAGTGATTTTAGCAGCGTAACAGCAAGCTTGAATAGAATAGTAGTTCTTTCTCTTCTTTTCAGCTGCACTTTTCACCTATTTATAGGCTTCCCTCTCAATGGTAACATTAAATATTATTTGAATTTTATATCTGTTGATTGCCACTTCAATATTCCTCTGACAACCATACACTGCAATCTCTGAAATGCGGCATTCCACTAAGTAACAGTCTGCTGTGTACCACTCTCGGTTGAATGTCTTTTCCCGATAACTGATGACGTGTTCAGCTGAAGAATCAGCTGCTGGGCAATAGCTGGTAAGGTTTACAACTGCTATTAGTTGGCTGCGCGTTCAGTTGCGTAGATCAGTTGCGTAGTTCGGTTATTGTATAATCAGTTGGTTAGAGCTTTTGTCCTTTAATTTGTCAAACGCCGAAACTTAGTTTCCAACAGTCACTTGCTTTGAAACATATCTCTACGCAAAATGATGATGACACATGTTTAATTATGTATGATGCAAGTACTTTTATGAAAAATGTTTATGAATTGACGGCACGTCTATGTTATGTAAGTATGTTCAAAGTTAATTTACATATGTGTTAATTTAAAATGCATGTAGCCTTATTATGTATTACTTGCTATTCCAAGTTTATTCATGTTGAGTCTTTAAACTCACTAGATTTGATCGATGCAGGTGAAGACGAGTATGAGGAGACGAGAGGTGAGGATCAGTGAGTTGGCTTGGACTGTGCGGTGGACTAACCCGAAGACTGCTTAGTTTTCAAGGATTTTATTTTATGCATGATAAACTTTTTTACTCTGATTTTGAAGGAAACTATCTTATGTTGTTTAAATCAAGTACTTCCGCAACTCGTTACATTCCAAATATTTTGTAAAACATTTTATTTGTATTGCTTTTTGAAAGATGATTACTTATTTAAGAAAATTTTTATTTTTCCGCAAAATTTTAAGTATTTAAATGTACAGTACGTTACAAGAGGTCTCCGGACACGTTCTCATGCTTCCAAACCCATAACACAATTGGTCACAAGACAATTCGCATACCTCAAAAATATAAAAAAAAATCTTTTTGCACGTCGAATATACTTACATAGCGTTGAGGGCTTCATTGGATCTCTCTTGGGCTACTGCTGCACATACTAACACATTATTCATGCAACTTAAATTCCATAACTTAACTGTACCAATCGTACTCACTACCGAAGTAATTAAATAACTCGTGACTTTCTAGACCACTCAAGACTTGACCATGATTAATCATCATACTAAACCATGACATCAAATCCCAAAAAAATCTTGATATGGAGTATGAACATTTCCCAAGCAACGGAAGACACGAACCCTGCTTAAACCATAATTCAACGATTCCTATTCAAGCTTCGTATCAGCTAATCTAACCCTCACCAAGCTTGACCATAATGACGTATTGATGCCCAAACAAGGCAATAGAACTTAAATATAAAGCTCCCAAACCATGGACTAGCGCTTAGGCGCCTGTTTTTCAGTGCTGGTTAAGCGCCTACGCGCTGCACCCCAGCGCCGTGGAACTACCAGGCGCGAAGCTCAGGCGCTGCGGCGCTAACTCTGCACGATCCAAACCCAAAGAATTCATCTTCTACCCTGTCCTTACTCAACCCGAACCAGCATCGAACCACAACACGCGCACACCCAAGGCACCACCAAAACTCGCTCAAAATCCTTCCCAAGCAATGACACACAACCACAACGCGTCACAATCCCATAAACCCAAATTCGGCATAATTCTCTTATCCACGACTTCTATTGTAACCAAACCCTTACCGACCCAAAACGAAACACCATATAGCGTCTGATCACAACACACTACATACCTAAATGTAGCAGTGACCACCCGACGGTTCCCAACGAAGCCTGCAACCAATAAACCTCAAGAAAACACGAAGAACACATTTTGATAGCATCAAAGTTTGAGTAGTTACATGAGAATGATCATAACTCACTCGTATCTTGTCCGAAAATTATGAATTTTCTGTCAAATCGAAGATATCAAAAATTAATACGTTTTATATTGTTAGGATCGATTGGGGGGATCATCGTTGAGCTACAATAGCTCGGTTCTTGAAATATTAACCACCGATGAATTAAATCGAGTTTGGTGTTCAAACCAAGCAAAAAATACTCGAAATAATCCTTCGTAGAAACCGATTAAATATTTTGTAAAGCATTTAAAATATATGCAAGTTGAATGAGTAAAAATATTTTAGTTGAAGCATTTTATCAAACACTTGTATGCAATATTTTGGTATTTGAAGAACACATAAAATGCTTTAATAATGCATCTTTAAAAACAATGGAAATGATAAGTAAATCCAATAAACAAAGGGATACGAATTTGTTTATGGATGTTCGGAGACTTCAAAAGCTCCTACGCCACCCCTTCTTCTCCTTGGGAAGGATTCACTAGAAGACTTTGATTTATACAACTACTTGTACAAACCCACTCAGCTAGGACTTACCCACTGCCTAAACAGAATTCCTAGCATTCAAGATTGTAGGCAGCACCTCACAATCAGTATATTGTTTAATGTCTCATATGCAAAGACTACATACACAAGTTTATTGTCTTCGTGCAAGACTCACTCAACTAATCTTTGAAGTTCAAATCTCTTGTATATGTGTGAGTGATTGTGTGTGAGGAAATTTTCTTTTACAGTGTACATCTCAAATATATCCTCACACAAGGGCTTTTGCTCTCAACTAGCTGATTTCTTCATTCTAACTGTCCATGCTTTGAATCCTCTTCAAAAGATCTTGTTTGATCTTCAATATGTTGTATTTATAAGCCCCAATAATGATATATACGTTAGACACAAGAATATGACCGTTTGGAAAGTTTCTGTACTGTTTCTGAAATTGCAACGGTCAAATTCAGCTTGCTGGCATTTTCCCGACTGGTCAACTCTGGTCAACTGGTCAACTCTGGTCAACTCAACTGGTCGTTCAGTTCAACTGGTTCAACTGATCTTCAGCTGGTTCAATTCAGTTTCAGCTGATTTGTTGAAATAAGCCTAACTGATTTCAGTTTGTGCAGAACCAATAGCTTCATTGTCATTTATCAGCATTTTAAGCTTCGATTCAGACTTTGACTTCTGAAGATGATTTGTATATCTTTGTCTTACCTTTCCAATGCATACTGAATAATTTCAATAACCGAGCTGAGAGATATGACCAAAATACCGCAACTGCTCAAACCCAACTGATTGCTATTTTCGTGCAATCAGTTTGGTAATTCAACGATCAGTTAGACCATGATAACATCCGAATTTGCCCAACTGACGTCAAATAAAACCTGTTTGAAATTGAGTTTTCTGATCAGTCAAGTTCGTGGATTGTCATTTAGATCATCCAGTTGGGAGATATCATCAAAAAACCGATGCTTGCCAGAAATTCAGTTTGTGCAGAATTCAGTTTCGGTTTACTTCTTGTGTTTGCAACTTCACACTTGAGTAAATATGTTATAAACACAATAACAAGTTTTGTTAACATCAAAATCAAGATTGCAAACTTGAAAAGTTCCAACTATGTTGAAAGTTTTTCCAGAAAACCGATCGAAAATTCGCAGGATTCGAAATGACAGAAGATTCGGTTTTTGAGATCTAAAAGCTGTTCCAAAATCATTCCAAGTATCATCTCTCAAACTTTGCATAACATGTACAGATTTTTACACACAACATCCATCAAAATATTTTCTATGACAAGATCGATGCGGAAAATGAAAGTTATACATGCCTTGATGATTTATACTCACAAAACGACGAATATCGAAGTGAGGAGATGCGAGAACCAATCCGGGATGACTTGTGGCACGATTATTGCTGCTAATCAAACGCGAGTCTGCTGAAAAATCATAGGGGAAAGGGGTTGGCTGATGGAGAAACTTAAGAACTCTGGTTCCTTTAAAAAAGAAAGAACACGAAGTGTGTGTGTCGATGAGTGTGTGAGTGTGTTGTAACGTGTGAGTGTGTGTGTGTGTTGATTAGAGAGTTAATTAGGGGGTTAATTAGAATAATAAAATAGCTAATAACCATTTAACAAGTTAAATAAAATACTAATCCAATACTAATAATCCACCACTAACTTTACTAGAACCCCTAATTTTCAATAAAATGCAAAAGTGTCAAATTAGTATTTATGAAAAGAATAAAATCTTAAAATCATCTAATAAATTAAATTAGGCTTTAAAATTCTTAAAATTTCATAAATATTTTAAAATACCAATTTTCTTGACTTGAAATAAAATATCACATTATTCATAAATCACCTAAATCGTCACCAATATCTTTTATCGATCCCGGATCGAATATTCACCTGAAACATAAAACTCAAGAAACGTTTTAACGTGTATCAAATAAACATGTAATAATTTAAAATAATCCGAATCATAAATCAAGCATCTTTAAATTTGTTTTAAAATTAAATAAATAATTTAACAATTTAATAAATGCATGAGTTTACGTGTACTGATTTTGGGCTCTACACCTTTTCTATTAGAATACCCATATTGAACTCATATACTTTCAGGTCTGTAAATAGGTCACAAAGCTCGAGTTTTTTGAGGTCCTTGGATTCCCTCGTAGCCACTATCTTTACATTCATTAACGGGACAAATCAAGGCAAGTCCACAATTAAAGTATTCTTTTCCAAGTGATGCAAGTTCAATAACAATGTTGTTAAACTATTCATCAAACTCACTCAAAGTCTAGTTGGGCTTCATATTTACTTTGTAAAATTTCTGAATTGCCACGGTCAACTTTTTCTCTTTCATTTAATCATTTCCCTCGCAAAGTTGGGTAAGGTTTTCCCAGAATTCTTTAGTGGTTGAACATTTCTTGATTTTGCTGAACATGTTCTTATCAAAGGTCTTGTAAAGAATGTTCTTGGCCATGTTGTTCAAGTTTACTTTTTTTTTGTCCTCAATGGTCCTCTATGATCGATGCTTTCCAACTATTTGAGGCACACCTTCTTATATGGCTATTGGTGTGTTGGTTTTGAGTATCTTCATTGGATTGTCTATAATGACATACCACATGTAATCATCTTGTGCGGCTAGATCATGTGTATTTTTCAATTGTCATATTCTTTTTTTGAGAATATAGTTATCTTATTAAAAGATGTCCTTATGAATATATAAATATTAGAGTTAAAAAAAACCTTATTTGATACCATATGTTGGGATCGGGACGGAGACTAGATGAGTGAGATGAATAACTCTTTTAAAATTTCTTGGAAAGTTGAGCTGACTGTAACAAGTTTTAGATGTTAAAACCCTTTCTTTAATGGATAGACCGAGCTGGACAACTAAAAATATATAAGTGCAGAAACGGTCTGGCTAAACTAGTGATATTTTGTATATTCAATGCAAACAACAATTAACAAGGCGGCTAGAAATAGGCAAGAAAACAAGATAAAGTTCGTAAGTAAATGAGACAAAATTTTATAGATGTTCGGAGATAAAAACTCCTACATAAACTTTTTTTCCAGTTTGGAATGAATCAACTAAAAAGACTTTGATTAGTATACTCTTGCACAAATCCACTTCGACTAGGACTTAACACTACCTAAATCAAAGCTTTGAACAACTAGAGTTGGTTAGGTCAAGACATATTTATCCTTGAAGGTCTGATATGGACAAATATGCTTGTGTTAAGTGAGCAACTTGATATTTGAATGATTGTGAGTGCTTGAGATCTTGAATATTTTCAAACTTATAAAAGCTTTGAATCTTGTAAATCTTCTTGTTTTCTTCAATCTGATTCTGCATATATATATAGATCATCTGTACTAACTCTCGACAGAATGGTCTTGTCATGTATGTCACATTAAATATTCATTTAATGTTTTTTTAATTTTGCGACTTTAGCTCTTTTAGCTTATGACAAATTGATTGACTTTTTGACATTTTAGGAAAATTTTTCTGTCAATTGGGAGTTGATAAGATTGTTGGAACTTTTCAAGTTCGCAATCTTGATTTTGATGTTAAAAAAACTTGTTATTATGTTTCTAACATATTTACTCAAGTGTGAAGTTATTAAAACAAGAAGCAAGCTGAAACTGAAATCTGCACAAACTGAATTTCTGACGAGCTTCTGTGTTTTGAAGATATCTCTCAGATGGATGATCCAAATAACAATCCGCCAACTGAACTGATCAGAAAACTCAATTTGGAACAAATCGTATTTCAAGTCAGTTGGGCAAAATCGGATGTTATCAAGGGCTAACTGATCGCTGAAATGACGAACTAATTGCACAAAAACAGCAATCAGTTGTGTTTGAGCAGCTGCGGTATTTTGGTCATATCTCTCAGCTCGGTTATCGAAACGAAGCGATTAAGTATGCGTTGGAAAGATAAGACGATGATCTACAAATAATTTATAAAAGTAAAAGTCTGAATCGAGGCTTAAGATGCTGATAAATGGTGATAAAGCTACTAGTTTTGCAAAAAACTGAAATCAATTAGGCTGATTTCAGCACACCAGCTGAAACTGAACTGAACCGAACCAGTTGAACTGAACCAGACTAGTTGAACTGAACCAGACCAGCTGAAGACCAGTTGAACCAGACCAGCTGAACTAAACCAAACCAGACCAACTGAACCAGTTGAACTGAACCGAACCAGCTGAACCAGCTGAACTAAACCGAACCAGCTGCTGACCAACTGAACTGAACTGAACCAGCTGCTGACCAGTTGAACTGAACGACCAGTTCAGTTGACCAGAGTTGACCAGTCGGGAAAATGCCCAAAAAGCTGAATTTGACCGTTGCAATTCCCGAAACAGTACACAAACTTTTCCAACGGTCATATTCTTGTGTCTAACGTATATATCATTGTTGAGGCTTATAAATACAATATCTTGAAGATCAAACTAGAGCTTTCTAAGGGGATTCAAAGCATGGGCAGTTAGCATGAATATATTAGCTAGTTGAGAGCACAAGCCCTTGTGTGAGGATACATTTGAGATGTACACTATAAAGGATAAATTCCTCACACACAATCACTCTCACATATACAAGAGAGTTGAGCATCAAAGTTTAGTTGAGTGAGTCTTCACACAAAGACGTAAAAGATGGTGTTGTTGTCTGGGCATATGAGACATTAAACAATATGCTGATTGTGAGGTGCTGCCTACAATCTTGAGTGTTAGGAGTTTAGTTTTAGGCAGTGGGTAAGTCCTAGCTGAATGGGTTTGTACAATGAGTTGTATAAATCAAAGTCTTCTAGTGAATCCTTCCCAAGGGGAAGAAGGGTTGACGTAGGAGTTGTTAATCTCCGAACATCTATAAACAAATTCGTGTCTATTTGTTTATTGCATTTACTTATCTTTTTCATAGTTTTAAAGATGCATTGTTGAAGCATTTTATGTGTTCTTCAAATACCAAAATATTGCATACCAAGTGTTTGATAAAATGTTTCAACCCAAATATTTTTTACTCATTCAACTTGCATATATTTTAAATGCTTTACAAATTATTTATTCAGTTTCTACGAAGGATTATTTCGAGTGTATTCCGCTTGGTTTGAAAACCAAACTCGATTTAATTCATCGGTGTTCATTATTTCAAGAACCGAGCTATTGTAGCTCAACGATTACCCCTTAATCGATCCCAACAAGTGGTATCAGAGCAGGTTGTTCTTGAAAGAGCATTGAAACTGATTTTGATGTTTAAAATCGAAAATTTCAGATTTTTTACACATATATATGCAAAACTGAATTTTCGCGCAGCTTGTAGCGACCATGGGAAAAATGGCATATCTCCTTGCTCGGGTGTCCAAATGATGAACCGTTTTTTGCGTTGCAAACTAGACTCATAGAGGTTTACAGCGGTATAAAATTTGTAGCCTTATTATGCCCGAGAAAATACAGTTTTTTCGTTGAAGGCAGAGCATATGTGCTGCAGCAGAAAATGAGCCATGGATAAAATTGGTTAGTTATCCCTCTTCTTTTATAATTTTCAAAATTTCAAAAATATAGGGGGAAAACTCATTATAATTTTAATGAGTAGATTATTTTTAAATTTTAAGGGGGAGAAAATTTTGTTTAAAATGTTTTGGAAATATGACTTTTTGATTCACACAAAAAGAGGGAGAAATATGTTAGTTGAGGTGATTGTTTATCCAAGTTTTGTGATCATCAAAAAGGGAGAGATTGTTGGAACTTTTCAAGTTCGTAATCTTGATTTTGATGTTAACAAAACTTGTTATTATGTTTCTAACATATTTACTCAAGTGTGAAGTTATTAAAACAAGAAGCAAACTGAAACTGAAATCTGCACAAACTGAATTTCTGGCGAGCTTTTGTGTTTTGAAGATATCTCTCAGATGGATGATCCAAATGACAATCCGCCAACTAGGCTGATCAGAAAACCCAATTTGGAACAAGTTGTATTTCAAGTCAGTTGGGCAAAATCGGATGTTATCAAGGGCTAACTAATCGCTGAAGTGACAAACTGATTGCACGAAAACAGCAATCAGTTGTGTTTGAGCAGCTGCGGTATTTTGGTCATATCTCTCAGCTCGGTTATCAAAACGAAGCGATTAAGTATGCGTTGGAAAGATAAGACGATGATCTACAAATCATTTATAGAAGTCAAAGTCTGAATCGAGGCTTAAGATGCTGATAAATGGAGATGAAGCTACTAGTTTTGCAAAAACTGAAATCAGTTAGGCTGATTTCAGCACACCAGCTGAAACTGAACTGAACCGAACCGAACCAGTTGAACTGAACCAGACTAGTTGAACTGAACCTTACCAGCTGAAGATCAGTTGAACCAGACCAGCTGAACTAAACCAGACCAGACCAACTGAACCAGTTGAACTGAACCGAACCAGCTGAACTGAACCGAACCAGCTGCTGACCAACTGAACTGAACTGAACCAGCTACTGACCAGTTGAACTGAACGACCAGTCCAGTTGACCAGAGTTGACCAGTTGACCAGAGTTGACCAATCGGGAAAATACCCAGAAAGCTGAATTTGACCGTTGCAATTCCCGAAACAGTACACAAACTTTTCCAACGGTCATATTCTTGTGTCTAACGTATATATCATTGTTGGGACTTATAAATACAATATCTTGAAGATCAAACAAGATCTTTCCAAGGGGATTCATAGCATGGGCAGTTAGCATTAATATATTAGCTAGTTGAGAGCACAAGCCCTTGTGTGAGGATACATTTAAGATGTACACTGTAAAGGATAAATTCCTCACACACAATCACTCACACATATACAAGAGAGTTGAGCATCAAAGTTTAGTTGAGTGAGTCTTCACACAAAGACGTAAAAGATTGTGTTGTAGTCTTTGCATATGAGACATTAAACAATATGCTGATTGTGAGGTGCTGCCTACAATCTTGAGTGCTAGGAGTTCAGTTTTAGGCAGTGGGTAAGTCCTAGCTGAATGGGTTTGTACAATGAGTTGTATAAATCAAAGTCTTCTAGTGAATCCTTTCCAAGGGGAAGAAGGGGTGACGTAGGAGTTGTTAATCTCCGAACATCCATAAACAAATTCATGTCTATTTGTTTATTGCATTTACTTATCTTTTTCATAGTTTTAAAGATGCATTGTTGAAGCATTTTATGTGTTCTTCAAATACCAAAATATTGCATACCAAGTGTTTGATAAAATGCTTCAACCCAAATATTTTTTACTCATTCAACTTGCATATATTTTAAATGCTTTACAAATTATTTATTCAGTTTCTACGAAGGATTATTTCGAGTGTATTCTTCTTGGTTTGAAAACCAAACTCGATTTAATTCATCGGTGTTCATTATTTCAAGGACCGAGCTATTGTAGCTCAACGATTACCCCTTAATCGATCCCAACAAAGATATTGTGCAATAATACTTTAACTGATAGAATCGAACAGCTTGAATTGGAAGTATCTACCTCGATCTGCTAAAGTCTGACCTGTTCTAGTACGGTTAAACTTGTTTTCTTCGCTAATAACTCAGTCCGGTTAAAAAACAGACGATCTTCTGATAATTTCTGCAACTTGAGCTTATGATATAATGTTGATCGGCTCGAGTTGACCAGCATCTAGAAACCTGTAAATATATACAAATGACAGATGGATCCTTAAACAGCTCGATGCTATTATTTGTCATTATCAAAAACTTAGGGTAAAATTATATTCCAACATGACATAAAATCAGTTAAAATTAATTAGTTAAACAAAATCATCAAACATTGTATCTAATATTAAATTTGATTGAGAAAATGGTTCACTTAAATACTTTTTGTATAATGAAAATACAAAATGATTATATATTTAATGTTCAAGTTGATATTCGTGAATAGAATAAAATTTTTCGTTTACTTGATCGGCCATATGAAAACTTTTTTTTTTTTTATAAATTTTGTTCTTCGAAGATTACTTTAAAATATTTAGGTTCCATTTGGTTTTTTATTTAAAGTTGTCCGAAAATATTTTTTGAATTATATTTTTAAAAAGAAAAATTTTAATTTTCATAATGCAAGCTTATATTGGAAATTGATCAGCTAATTAGTTAAAATTAGATCTTAGTTCAGTAATTTGATTTCTTTTGTATTTTCAATCCTTTTTTTTTCTATCTCGCACTGACATGTCGTCGTACATATTTGAAGGGAAATAATCTCACCGAGTTTAATTAATATATTTTATTAATTTGAATTATTGTCCCTAATATTATCTTTCCTTGTTGATTTAATTGAATAAAATATCTAATATGATTTTGCCTTTCTTAGATAATAAGATACTCATTCAAATATATTCGAAGATTTGTTACTTGTGATAGTAGATTGATGAAATATGATATTAGTGTTTAAAAAGAGTTTATTCTTAATAAAACTCTTACTTTTCTTGTGTTTTAGGTTTCCTTGTGAAGTAGGACTCTTCATCTATAAATAAGAGGTCAAGCACATTGGTGAAGGTTGCTTCGATACTATACACACATACATGTAGAAGAGTTTTTGCAGAGCATAATTATTCTCGAAGCCGTTGCTGTTTGAAGTGGTGATCGTCGTGTTGTTCCGAATGTTGCCAACATCTACAGACAACATCCGTAACGATGTTGAATGAAGATTGCTACTGATTGATCGTGCTTTTCGGGATCAAGTTTTTGCTTTCTTATTTATGTTTTAATATTGCTGGTTATTTTAGAAAGCTTTTATTTTCTCAACTTGTTGAGGAAATTGATTTTTGTCATAATCACTAGTGATAGGTTTTTGTAAACTCTTGGTTTTCTAGTGATTAATTTTTGCCATAAGGCACCGCACAAGTATTTATACTTGTGCATATTTAATCCTGTCCATTCAGTTCTTTTACGCGAATTTGTGTTACAAAATATAATTTTCTGCTGCATGTTGTCCCAGATGTTGTAACATTTGGCACAACACTTAAATCTGATAAAACACAAATTCACGATTTTACATCCTATTCTGATGTTTTTATTATTTACTGGCATCTGTCGAACACTATAATCCTTACAAGTGGTATCAGAGCTTACTCTTGATATACTAAGTGCTGATTCTAGGTTTTTGTTTGTGTTTGACAGAAAATTAATTAAATGGATACATCACTTGCTAATGTTGCACTTCGTCCACCAGTCCTTGATGGAACCAACTACAGTCTATGGAAGGTCAAAATCAGATACTATATAAAATCCATAGATGAAAGGGCATGGCACCGTGTCATCAATGGATGGACCTCTCCAATCATGTTAGATCAAGATGGTGACAGCTTGCAAAAGCCTGAAACTGACTGGACTGTTGATGAAGTACAAAATTCGAACTATAACTCGAAGGCCTTGAATGCTATTTTTACGTCTGTTGACGTGAATATGTTTAGCTTGATCACCAACTGCACCTCTGCTAAAAGTGCATGGGATATTCTCCAAAGACACTGTGAAGGTTCTGAAAGTGTACGACGAACCAGATCAAGGATGCTCACTTCCAAATTCGAGATGATGAGGATGGAAGAATCTGAAAATATACTAGAATATGATCGTCGCTTACGGGAAATTGCTAATGAGGCGTTCAGTCTTGGAGACCCTATCTCAAATGAACGGTTGGTTAGCAAAGTCCTTCGCTCTTTGCCCGAAAGATTCAACATAAAAATTTGTGCTATAGATGAGGCTAAGGACACTTCTCAAATGCCTTTGGAAGACCTTATTAGTTCACTTTGTACCTTCGAAATGAACATGGGCATGCAAAAGAAAGACAAAGGGATTTCACATGAATTTTCAGCATCAAAAACCCCACAACAAAAATGGCATTGCCGAACGTAAGAACAGGACTTTGCAAGAAATGGCAAGGGTGATGCTAGCTTCAAAGAATATCTCAAAGCGATTTTGGGCAGAAGCCCTTAATACAGCATGCCATATTTCGAATAGAGTTTATTTGAGAAGTGGTTCAACCATGACTTCGTATGAAATCATCATGGGAAAGAAACCTAATCTTAAATATTTTCATGTTTTTGATTGTGTTTGTTACACTTTGAATGACAGGGATCAACTTGCAAAGTTTGATTCAAAGAGTTATAAGTGTTTATTTTTGGGATATGCCACTAATAGTCGAGCTTATCGCATGTTTAATTTAAGAACTAGGACTATTATGGAATCCATTAATGTTGTTTTTGATCATTGTGCAGATCTGAAAAAGAAAACAGCTGAAGATAATGCGGAAGACCTTCTGGACAATTCAATCTCACTGGAAAATGCAGATGTTGCCCCGGATGTTGCAACATCTGGCACAACATGTGACACTGAAGTCACCGAATCTGAAGAAACGCATTGTGATGATGATGCAGTAGATGATGGACAGATTATTCCAAATAAAATCCAGAAAAACCATCCATCATCTCAGATAATCGGAAATGTGCTTGGAGAAGTCCAAACTCGAAAGAAAGAAAAGATCGATTACCGAAAAATGGCTGGACTGATTTTCATGAGCTCTACATACTCACAGGTTAGATTTTCATGTTTTATATCCATTATTGAGCCTAAAAATGTTGATGAAGCTTTGAAAGATGAGTTTTGGATTAATGCAATGCATGATGAACTTGAGCAATTTGTTCGAAATGATGTGTGGAACTTGGTTCCACCTCCTGACCATGGCAACATAATTGGTACAAAATGGATTTTTAAAAATAAAACTGATGAGTCAGGAAACATCATTAGAAACAAAGCAAGGTTGGTTGCTCAAGGGTATACACAGGTTGAGGGGGTTGACTTCGATGAGACCTTTGCTCCTGTAGCCCGTATTGAGTCAGTCAGACTATTGCTAGCCATTGCATGCTACATGAAAATCAAACTTTTTCAAATGGATGTCAAAAGAGCATTTTTAAATGGAATTTTGAGTGAGTAAGTGTATGTTAGACAACCTAAGGGCTTTGAAGATCCACACCATCTGGATCATGTCTACAAGTTGAAGAAGGCACTCTATGGTTTGAAGCAAGCACCACGTGCATGGTATGGGAGATTGACTGAATATCTACTTGAAATTGGCTTCAAACGAGGTGAGGTAGACAAAACTCTTTTTATTCAAAAGTCCAAAGGTGATATTCTTATTTGTCAAATCTATGTTGATGATATAATCTTTGGTTTTTCATCTCAAAAGCATGCTAATGATTTCGTTGAGTGCATATCATCTACATTTGAAATGAGCATGGTTGGTGAATTAAGTTTCTTTCTTGGTTTGCAAATTAAACAAATGCATGATGGCATCTTTTTGTGTCAAAGCAAGTATGCTAAGAATCTGATTAAGAAATTTGCAAATGAAAACACCAAACACATGAAAACTCATATCGGCTAGAGTGAAAAATTGTGCAAAGATGGTGTTGCTGAAAATGTTGACAACACTTATATCGCAGCATCATAGGTAGCCTCCTGTATTTGCGTGTCAGTCGCCCTGACATCGTGTTTAGTGTTTGTTTGTGTGCTAAATACCAATCTAATCCTAAGATTTCTCACTTAAAAGCCGTAAAACGTATCCTACGATACATAGCCGGAACCATTGATCTAGGATTATGGTATACACACGAAACCAACTCTAATTTGGTAGGATTTTATGATGCTGATTGGGCGAGTGATTTAGATGATAGAAAAAGTACATCTGGGGGTTGCTTTTATCTCGGAAATAATTTGATCTCATGGCATAGTAGGAAACAAAATTGTGTGTCACTCTCAACTGCTGAATCTGAATATGTGACAGCTGGAAGTTGTTGTTCCCAACTGTTGTGGATGAACCAAATGATAGAAGATTATGGACTTAATAGTGAAACCTTAGTTGTTTATTGTTATAATTCAAGTGCAATCAACATTTCAAAGAATCCAGTGCAACACTCTCGAACTAAACACATTGACATTAGACATTACTATATTCGAGATTTAGTAGAAAAAGGATTGATTCGAATTGATTTTGTTGGTACAAATAACCAATTGGCTGACATATTCACAAAAGCATTAGATTTTGAGAGATTCTCCAACCTTAGGAAATCTCTCAGCATGTGTTCTGCCTGATCATTCATAGATGTTGTCTCAGATGTTACAACATCTCTGACAACACCTAATCTGCATGTGCATTTTTTGGACTTAGGCATACTACATTGCATTCATACTGTGATATGTTGTGTTGAAACTATGTAGCATAATCTATTGATGCACTTACAATTCCTGTCACTCTTTAAGTCTTCACACCTATATATGTGAACTTTGTCACAAAGAATTTGAAGTTTGGTCACTTTATTCTAACCAACGTGACAAACAACCTAAGTACAATTGAAAAAATGTTGGGTATGTGATTAGAAGAAAAGATGGAGAAAGCTACCTAAAATAGTCCATTGAAGACTGTGTTTTTAGTGTGGAAGCTACCCCTTCTAAATGTTAGCACAGAAATAGGAGAAAATGGAAAAAGCTACCTAGAAGAGTCCAATGAAGACTGTTCTTCTAGTGTGGGAGCTGCCACTTCTATGATCAGAAAGTTGTTAAATCATTGAGTGTAAAGAAAGATTAAAATTGTTTTTCTGGAATTGTGAGTGTTGTCAGAAAATGTTGCAAACATTTGTGACAACACTTCATCTGTAAACATATCTCATATTTGTTTTCATGTTTCTATTTCTGCTACATTCTGTTATTAGGCATAAATAGGTCATGCATAAACATAACATTATGAATATTGTTGTGTCATGAGGACATGAGTATTTCGACAAATAAATTTCGATGAATCTAGATTTTACCAAAAATTGAATATGGTTGATCTTTAATGTTTTAGTGGTGTCAAAATCAATGAGGGTTTTAAATCTGGAGATTTTTTTTAAAGGAAAATTGCACATCATTATCGCGATAATTTTTGAAGGGAGTAACGGTTATTTATTTGCCCGTTTTTTTTTACCGTTGGATTTAATGGGTTACTGATTTAATGTGTTACTGATTTGGGATGTTACCGTTGCACTATAATTTTATGATTATCCTCTTGTTTTTACACCGCCTGTCTCACACCATACGTACCCGCACTGTTTTGCAAACCCTCGCATAATCTTCCTGAAAAATTCGAATCACTCTCTGCGCATTTCTCATGTTCTCGTAACTTACTTCTCAATTTATACTCAATGGCAGGAAAGGGATTTGATCCCCATGATATTCGAAGCGAAATGGGACACGCAGACGATGTTGCCCCCGACGAGACAACATCTGCTGAAACACCCTCTGTTGAAGAACCAGTGCCCCTGGAGTTTACTGAACCAGGTGAGCCTGGAAATCCACAAGACGTTGATAGCCCACCAATAATTCAAGTGTTCAATCCTCCGCGCCAGCCAGTTCGTCTCTCCAAACAACAAGCAGGGTATAACCCTGACTTGACCACCTCCAAGCGATTTCGTCGCAAAGGAGAGGGGCCCAGCCGACCATCCCTTGCTAACCCTGAAAATTCCTCAGGAGATGATTCTGATGATGCCAATTACGAGTTTGTGGCCCACAAGAAGACTGCACCCCCGCCGAAGGAAAGTAGATCTTCCTCCAGCGATGCCACTGATTCCACTGAGGACACACCCCATGTTCCTCCACAAAAGCCCTCTCCATCTACTGAAGAGGAAATAACGTTGGCCCAATTCATGGCCAACTTGAAAAATTAGAGAACTGAAGCCTCTCTTGCCCCATCTGCTCCTGATGCTCTTGAAGAGTCCTCTGCTGAGGAAGATGTTCCTGAGGATGTTGCCAACATCACGGCCAACATAGATCTTTCTGACTATGATCTCACTACTGTTTTCTCGGAAAAATTCTACACTGAGCAAGCCTCGGCTCAATGGAATCTTTATGCACAGCGCTTATTTGTGGAAGAAAAGAATATTGATGAGGTTGTCTTCCTGAGACACAATATGATATCCTTCCTAAAGCACTGCCACCTTCTCTCCACTGTGTCCGCGGTAACACCTTTTTCTCGACTGCCTGTGTTAGAATTTTATGCCAACCTGTCCCCAGGAGTCGGTGATGAACGATCCGCCAAGTATGGGAAAGTGTTTGTCCGAAACAGGGTCTATGTGTTCAATCCTACAATCATCAATTCGCATTATCAGACCCCCGCAGAGGATGAGGATGGTCTTGCCTCCGACATTCACCTAGTTACTTCGACACTCACCGGGGGACTAGTTACTAAATTTCCGACCCATCCACATAAATTATCAGCAGCAAAGCTCACTTCATTCTACTCGGTGCTTCACAAATTGTAAGTCCGAAATTGGACCCCCTCTGCAAATTCCACTGCTGTCACTCGACACCAAGATGTGGTCCTATACTCCATTGGAATTAATGGGGTTTTTAATTTCGGGAAGCTAGTGTTCAATATGATAATGCAGTATGCAGATGGTGGATTGAAATCATCAAAACTTCCATACCCAAGCCTGATCTATGGGCTTCTAACCTCACAAGGTTTTGCTAGGGATATCACTGAGCATCTTTCTGATCTCGGTGACACCTTCAAGATTGCCCCTGCCTTTTTTAAAGGCACTCGAAAGATAGACCTCTCCTGGTCTGAGTCACCTCCAGAATCTACTCAAGGACCCTCTCAAACCGCCTCTGCCACGGCACCCCCTACTGCTGGTCCTTCTCCACACTCCACCTTTTCTCCATCCATATCTGGGTATTTGAAGATTCCAGTTGCTGGTGCTCAGGTTTATCTCGATCATGCCCTTAAGAAGATTGCCCAGGCCAAGGTCGATTTGGCTTTCTATGAGAATGTGGCTACTAACATCAGGGTACTGTTGGCAGTCGGAGTCTTTCATGGACAAAAAGGGGGAGATGATGCTGGTCCATCTAGGACCAAGGATGATGACAGTGATGAGGATGAAGAAACTGAGGATGAGGAAGATGAAGATGATAGTGAAGATGATGATGTTTAGATATTTTAATGTGTCTATTCCTGCTCTTATTTGTCTGTTAATGTTTCTGTTATTTATGTTGCTAATTTCTCTGTCTAGGCTCTTCTCACTTACAAACTGTTAATGAAACTGTTACAGGTGTTGTCCCGAATGTTGTTAACATTGTTAACAACACTCTTGCTAACAGTATTTTATTCAGGGGGAGAAAAGTTCTCTAACTCAAGGGGAGTTGATGTGAGCTAAACAAGAATAAATGGGTTTGATCTCATTTTGTACAAGAAAGGCAAAAAAGGGGAGATTGAAGGGAAATAATCTCACCGAGTTTAATTAATATATTTTATTAATTTGAATTATTGTCCCTAATATTATCTTTCCTTGTTGATTTAATTGAATAAAATATGTAATATGATTTTTCCTTTCTTAGATAATAAAATACTCATTCAAATATATTCGAAGATGACAAAAACTTGTGCGAGACGGTCTCACGGGTCATATTTTGTGAGACGGATCTCTATTTGGGTCATCCATGAAAAAATATTACTTTTTAAGCTAAGAGTACTACTTTTTATGGTGAATATAGGTAGGGTTGACCCGTCTCACAGATTATGATCCGTGAGACGGTCTCACATAAGACCTACTCTTCGAAGATTTGTTACTTGTGATAGTAGATTGATGAGATATGGTATTAGTGTTTAAAAAGAGTTTATTCTTAATAAAACTGTTACTTTCCTTGTGTTTTAGGTTTCCTTGTGAAGATAGGACTCTTCATCTATAAATAAGAGATCAAGCACATTGGTGAAGGTTGCTTCGATATTGACTATACACACATACACGTAGAAGAGTTTTTGTAGAGCAAAATTATTCTCGAAGCCGTTGCTGTTTGAAGTTGTGATCACCGTGTTCTGAATGTTGCCAACATCTATAGACAACATCCGTAACGATGTTGAATGAAGATTGCTACTGATTGATCGTGCTTTTCGGGATCAAGTTTTTGCTTTCTTATTTATGTTTTAATATTGTTGGTTATTTTAGAAAGCTTTGATTTTCTCAACTTGTTGAGGAAATTGATTTTTGTCATAATCACTAGTGATAGGTTTTTGTAAACTCTTGGTTTTCTAGTGATTAATTTTTGTCATAAGGCACCGCACAAGTATTTATACTTGTGCATATTTAATCATGTCCATTCAGTCCTTTTACGCGAATTTGTGTTACAAAATATAATTTTCCGCTGCATGTTGTCCCAGATGTTGTAACATCTGGCACAACACTTAAATCTGATAAAACACAAATTCACGATTTTACATCCTATTCTGATGTTTTTATTAATTATTGGTATCTGTCGAACACTATAATCCTTACAATATCAACGTCATTTTAGCAGTAGTTGGCAATATATAGATGTCCCGATAAAAAAAACTATAAGTGTAGGTTATAATACTAAAACCTATTTTTTTTTAATCAAAATCAAATTTAGACCAATTTAAAAGATCAATTTTGTAATTTTATATTTTTAAAAAACGAATTGAAGAATGTAATTATATTTGATCGTATGAAAATATTTTCCAAATCAGTGCCTTGTTACATAAAAATTTGTTAGATTATTCAATTTTTTTAATAGACATTAGCTCGTTCAAAATGTAATGTGAAGGTTAAAATGTAGAGTAGGTTTTATGTGAGACCGTCTCACGGATCCTAATCTGTGAGACGGGGCAACCCTACCCATATTCACAATAAAAAGTAGTACTCTTAGCTTAAAAAGTAATACTTTTTCATGGATGACCCAAATAAAGATCAGTCTCACAAAATACGACTCGTGAAACCGTCTCACGCAAATTTTTGTCTAAAATGTAATATAATTATCCATTTGTATTGAAAATGATGAAAACTTGAATTCAAATAATGTTTTATGATATGAAATCGCATAAAAATCTGGTCTTTTTTGTTGGAAAAATATGTTGGAAACCGTTTGTTTCATTTGCAAAAACTGAAAACATTTCCCAAAAATAAAACGAACAAAAGCTTAGTTTATTTGGAAAACCAAATCAAATTGATCCAGAATAATTTGGGAAAAAATTATATTTTGATAAAGAATAATGCTAAAGGTACAACTAAAATATCGTACAGCGATATTTACAACAATTATATATATCGTGATATTTTGTTATTATTTCGTGAGATTTTGTTAATATTTCATGAGATTTTGTATTGAATTTATCGTGGGATTTTGATAAATAAAATTTTTGTCGTTGTAAGAATCGACGTATAAATTTGTGTACATATAACATTACTCTTTGATAAATAGGTTATTCAGAATAAAAATGTCGAAAAGAGTAATTTAGGGAAAAAAATAATTATAAAGTTTTTTGGAAAATAAAAGTATTTGTATAGACTTTTAAATAATTTTCTCTAAATTGAATTTAATTTGTGGGTAACAATTGAAACAAAAGATATTGGTCATAAAAAATAATGAAGTTTCCAGATAATTTAAATGATTCAAAATAAAAAATAAACGAGATTCTCACCATAAATACAATTACCATTTATCCATCTAAATGAGATCTTCCAATTAAAGATGAAGATAAAGTATATGAAACGTAAATAAATCGATATATTTCCATAATCAAAGAGGATCCATGTCACTTTAAGTACTGTTAACTCGGGAGGAAGTCGCCGAATTAACTCAAATCACGTGTAAGAATCATATCTTAAACCCTATCACAACTTTTTACGTTTTTTTATTAGGAAAAATAGCAAATTCATCCTCTGGAATTGACATGTCGTCAAAATTGAATCTTAGTATGATAATTAAGTTGGTTTATTTTTATTTTTTAAATATTATCCTTTCTCACCAGAGTACTTATAAGTATTCGGAAATTGCTAAAATGACATTGGATATTGTTAAAGTTAGCGTTACTTCAGCACTCCGAATCTTCGATGAAACATGTCTAAAAGTGAAAAAAAATTACTGTCCTACGATCAAACATCAATGATTTAGATGACCAGAAACTAAAATATGTCAAATTTAAGGACGAGTTTTGTAACTTTGTATTTTTTTTCATTAAATTTCAAATTAAGTTATATATGGAAAAGTTTTAAATATATATGGTAACTTATTACATGTTAATAATAGATGTCCAAGAATAACTTTGTTATCTTCGAAATTAGCTATATATAATGTCATGCAATGAATTAAGGAAGATTGAGATATGTTTACGTATTGGTAGCATTCATTAGTTATTCTTGATTCTTTCGTCTATATAAGCAACAATATCCTTTATCTTCTCTTTAAAGACAAAATCTCAAAGATCCAACATCAAAGTCGGAACACAAAAAGTTGAAGGTTTTGGCTATGGAAAACCTAGAACAATGCCACTCCGAGGCTTCGAGTATTTCAGCAACAACATCACAAGATTCTCCTCCCAAAAGTAGTGGATCGATTGATCAGAAGAGGCAGGAGAAAATCGAGCCAAAAACGACTTCACGTGTCGTGCTGGATCTAAGGCTTGCCAGTGAAGAGTTGAGCAGTGCTAAAGTGGATCCAAATTCGAATCTCGAACTCAATCTCTTCAACTCATCGAATGCAGCCAGCGAATCGTCGAATGAGGGCACGCACAAGCAATCGGATTCGAAAACGTTTACGTGCAACTTTTGCAAGAGGGAGTTTTCGACTTCTCAAGCATTGGGAGGCCACCAGAATGCCCACAAACAAGAAAGGGCCATGGCTAAACACCACCATGGAGGAGCGGTGGAGTTGGGGGCGTCTGGCGGTGGAGTATCGCCTTTTGGCCACTCGGCCTACGCCCACTTTCCTTACTCGGCGTTCTCACAGAACCCCTTTTATGGTAGATCACTTGGGGTTAGGGCAGAATCAATGATAAACAAGCATTATTCTTACAATCCATGGCCATCATCGTCACCTTACAGCTCCCGTTTCGGGCAAGAAAAGTTTTCTAGAGCATATTTGATAAGCCCACCATCTTCATATGACAGATTAAGGATGGAAAGTTTTCCGACAACTCAAATTAATGATACAAGTGGATTACTAAAGCATGAAAAGTTTGGTGCAACTATCGATTTTGGGGTTATGAACTCCAAACCTCTTGGGGTTGATACTGATACTCGTGACACAGTAAGCAAGGAGAAACAAGGACTCAAGAATCAGGGCTTCAAATTCGAAAGAGAGGATGACGACTTGACCAATGATTCGGAGCTCGATTTGAATCTTAAGCTGTGATTAATTTTGTGTTTGTTTCTTTGTTCAACATCTTTATATCGCTTCCTTTGGATTCAAGTTTATATTAGTTAGTGTAGTCCCCCTACAATATTCGTAATCAAATATTTGTTTAAGAAAGCATGCATTGTTGCAATTTATAATTTATATGAAGATTTGTCTTTTATATTTTTGATTAACTTTCCCCAGTTTAGGTGAATAATGAAGTACTGGATATAATTGTTTCTTTGGCAGCTTTCAACAAAATTAAATATATGGAGTAATTAAGTCTCTTGTGGACGGTCTCACGAATTTTTATCTGTGAGACTGCAATAAAAAGTAATATTCTTAGCATGAAACATAATACGTTTTTTCATGGATGACCCAATTAAGAGATACGTCTTACAAAATACGACTCGTGAGACCGTCTCACACAAGTTTTCGCCAAATATATGATTCTCATTCGAAATAAATTTTCTTGAAATTTCACGTTTTCTAATATTTTAGATCGGATATCTTCTAAATCCGTAGACCCCGTGTTTGTAAATCAATGCTGTCATAGTTGTATTAGGATATCGTTCCCACAAACAAATTGTGACTGAGAAATTTGTCACGTATAACCACAATATTATTAATATTTAATATTAATTATCTTATTTGGAGTTTTGGTTCAAAATTCGGTTTTCATTCTGTGTGTGTAATTATTTTTGGTGTTTGACATAAAACAAAAAATTGCTAACATTTCGCCGTTGTGCTACTATATATTATTAACGTGACACCAGACATTGTCAACATGTACGACGTCATGTTCACAACTTAGCACTATGTCGAAATAGAACTAAATGTGTTAATGGAAAATAAAGAGAGCTTACATAACAAAGATCTGTTTCGCAGATTTGAAAAATCCCAAAGGCCAAACCCATCCCCGATAGCGTGTCCAGAAACCGTCTAGTTTCAAGTTTTTCCTTGAAGTCCCTGCTAAGAAAATTATCATCCCTACATATTACCGGTCAACAAAAGGGAATGTGACAATTTATATGAAAAGAAGAAAACATGAGGGATTATATTGTCGTGCAAAAGTCATAATAAGGATTGAAAGAATTGTATAACATAGAAGTACAGAAATACTAAGATTGTATGTATCAGATTTAGGTGTTGTGTGCAAATGTTGTAACACTTATTCACAATATGCAGTGTAATATATTAATTAAACATACAAATAAATTTTAATGAATAAAATAAGATAGAACAAAACGATTCACTAGAAAACTTATCAGTTTACAACAATCAATACTCGTAAACAAATAAAAGCTAACTCCCTAAACAAGTGAGAGAGCAAAGTGCATCCAAATATATATATCAAATTGTATAACAAAAACCACGGATGCAAAAAAAATGAAGCCGAAGTTCTTTAATAATCGAATAAACGACAGTAATCAAACATTGATTAGGTGTTGTGATCATTTGAATGTTCTCAACACTTCACGACAGCATTTCAATATATTTTGGCTTGAGCTCTGTATTAATTTACTGACATAATTCCTTGCTCTTCCTAAAGATGGCAATGGGGCGGGGCGGGGCGGGGCGGTTGGGGGGTCGGGTTTGTCATCCCTACTCCCATCCTCGAATTTCATCTCTACTCCCATCCCCACCCCGATCCCCATTTTTTGGGTTCGAAGAAACCGCGGAGATCAAATCCCCATCCCCGCCCACATCCTCATTTCAAAAATATTAATTGGGTGAGACGGGGGCGGATACGGGGATTCACCGAATCAAAACTTATTAGTATCTANATAATATCCTCATACGCGTCCCGAACTATTTCGGAGATTTTAAAAAAATCCCCGAACCTGAAAAAATAGAGGATTCTCGTCCCCGTTTCGGGTTTCCCCACGGGTCCCCAAACCCATGGGGGAAATTGTATCCCTTGCTTTTCATGTGTCGTTTCACTGCTCTCCTTCAACTTAAAACCACATGCATGCATCCGCAATGATATCATATTTATAAAATTCATTTGCCCTAGAGTTTATTCCTTGTATAGAGTCCTACACAAATATGAAAATAAGAATTTCATTAGGAATTAAACTATTTTGATCAATAGTATAATATCTATAGATCTTATCATAAATATCAATATTCTAGCAAATCTTGTTAGTCTAGAAAGTCAAAACTTTATATGTTAATATCACGATATTATTAACGAAGAAAAATTGATTAAGGAATAAAATATTCGTTTATCCCTCTTTTTGTCTTTCTCGAAAAAACATCCAAAAATGTTATTATCTTTCTAATATGCATTATCTTCGCTTGTATAATAACTCCCCCTGAGTTAAATAATTTTCTCTCCCTAAATTCAAACATGTTAGTGCAGTGTTGTCAAATAGGTACTTGTAATACGTAAACAAGAAAAATCAGAAATTTCATTAAAAGAACAAGATAACTAAGCAAATAGAACTAAAAACTCAAAGATAAAACAATCAAAGAAAAGCCAAACAAACTACGGAGAGTCTCCAACAGTATCTCCATCATGACCAACATTAAGATCAATATTAGACTTATCCATTTTTGCATTTGCATATGCTACTTCCTCTTTTTGTTCAGCAAAGAATGGATTCCAACTTCCAACAACAACTCATACTCAGCCACTTAAGCTTCATAAAATGCAATAACTTTTCTTGTGATATGGATTTGTTGTCGTCCAAAATCTATTTGGCCTTGAATGTGGAAGGTAGAGAGCACAATATACTCAGAAGGTTTTTCCCTATAAACATATTTAGCTTCAGCTGATTTGGTTCTAGATGATGAAGCACCCATGTTGCCAACATCTTGAGCAACATTAGAGGTAAACCATGGAAGATCTATTTACATGTTTTCTTTGAAATATGCAGGTGCTATATTCAGTTGGTCACCCACATCAGAAAATTCTTTAAACGACAATAACTTCTAAATTCATTTATTTACACTATTTTTTTCCTTTTCAAAACAATATTCTTAAATCCTAAACCATGCATAATTAATTCATCATAAATAAACTAGCATAAATAGTCAAATAAATGAATTCCATAATATCCATAATCATTCAACCAGAATAAGTAAAATAAGCAATAAAAGTCTGAATTTAAACTCAATCAATTCTAGCATCCTATCCGTCTGTAAATAAAAGTCATAATCCATAAAATCATTAAAATCTTAACATATGCGGATTTTCAAGGTCCTCGGGTATGCACTGCGCCACGCAGATGACTCGATAGTCCGCAACTCACGACTCAATATCATCTTAATCTGAAACCATTCAAACCTAGTGAGTCTAATGACTTAACATGCTCAACCCTGATATAGCAAGTACATAAGTATACAATCACATGCGTAAAAAAATTACAAAAATTACCAAACACAAAACCTTAAAAAATATGCAACTTTTAAAATCATGCATAAATATGAACTTTTTCCATAAAAATAACATTTTTAAGTGAATTCCGATCCTCGATAGTGACAACATTCAGTCGATTGATCAATCTATAAACCATAGTACTAGGCCGTCGAGTTCAATGTTCACTTCTTCCACGATCCCTCCGACTAACATAAAATAAATTTACCGTTCACTTCTTCAACGGATCCATTATTATTGAGATTCCCGCCCACGTTTTCGACGGTTCACTCATTTTTCATTGCAAGGTCATCGTTCTCGTTTTCAACAGATCCCTTACTACTTTTACGACACGATCAATTCACATTTCTCAAAAATATTTTCCTTTACTTTATCATTTCGTAAAAACATGCATAACTCCATATTCTTTAAAACTTCCAAAAATAGTTTATATAATTCGTATACGTCGAGACTGCTAAAAATAACATAAACATGCGGATATGTTAAAACTTCTGAAAATAGCATATATCATGCGTATACCTTAAAATTTCGAAAAATAACATTTAACATGATATGGAAACGTTTTAGGAAGTTCCAAACCGCCCTCGACTTTTCTCGAACTGACCGCACACGATTCAACTCTGTACTTACCCGGACGACCCCGAACTTGATTTAATGGTAACGACTCGATTTCAAAATTTTAAAAATACCAAAAATGTCCAGAATCTTGCTGGAAATTTCACCTTAGGACCTACGTTTCAAAAACAATTCGATTTGCTTATTGAATGACTCTTTTACCCCCGTTTTCGCGTTTTTGGGCAAACAAATGATCATACTACCTTTCTGTCGCGAACCAACTCGATACCAGGCCCTTGTTAACATCCCAAGACTCAATTTGAGCTACTAGAAGTTCCAAACCCCAGCCAAAACCGAAACTTAAATCAAAATTATAACCTAGGCCCATTACGACTCTATTTTGACACGTTTGGACAAATTACGACCCCGAACCAAGCCCTAGACCTCTTCCTTAGAATCTAACTAATCAGGTCTTTTTGGACTCAGAGAAGTCGCCCTCAGCTTAAAGCAAAAGGGTTTGATGTGGTCTGTCTTACAGAAGTAATGGCAAATGAAATGTCGCTTTCTTTGATTTGGCCTTTGAGCAGAATCTTGCTTCTTGATTGGTGAAGCTTCGACAGAAGGAGTGTCTCTTGGACAGTTTGAAGTATCTTTCTTTCACAAAAACAGTAGGTTGTGACCCACAGTTGGAAGATTCTCCACACTCAAACACACTATTCTTGAACCCTAGACCAGCTTTACTGTGTTTTTCCATCATTAAAATTGGGTCACGTTTTGTTGAGCTCAAGTTTGACTTTGCCAGTATCTTTGATGCCCTTTCGTTAACATCTTTGACTTTGCAGAATTCAAGATCTTTCTTTCTCAAAATTACTTCAAGTCTCGACACACACTCTTTTAGTTTTGTATTCTATTTTGAGAGTATCAAATTTATCTTGTTTCTTTTGATCCGGTTCTCGTACAGTTCTTCATACATTGTCTGAACATTCTCTAGGGTGATTTCATCTTCATCAAATTCTTGGGTTTCTAGATTACTCGAATCACCGAGAGCTTTTGCATTGAGACACACTGATTTTGAAGAGATGTTGCAACAAAGTGTTTCAAAACCAAAGGTAACACCTGGCGGATTGACTTGCAACCAACGTGTTTTCTTCAAAACAGCAAACATAGAGGTGTGATTTTCTCATTTACTAGATTCCTGCTCTTCTTCAGATTTCATCACTTAAGGAGACTACCATACCTTTGTTCCTTTGAAGTCTGTTGGCACATTCATTTGCGTAGTGACTGAATCTAGAACATTTTGTGCACTAAATCGATTCTAATCTTTTGAAATCTGGTTGAATCATCAATTCACTCTTTGGTCTAAATTGTCCTTGAGTAAGTGCAAGCCTTTTATTTTTTTTTCAGGAGCAACCAAAGTGGACAATTTAGGTGGTTGAACAGATTTCTTCTTGTCCCTCATACTTTTTAGATAATCACCAAATTCTTTGTAATCAAGGAGATGAAATCTTCACATAAATCAGACTCGTTGACTTCCTGAGATAGTTGGATTAAGTCATTGACGGAGTCAACAGAAACTTGCAGTGCAATATTTTTCTTTTTGTCTGTTTCTATAAACCCAGATTCATCTCAAAAGTTTTGAGAGAGCTCATCAAATCCTCCAAACTAAGCTTGGAAGTGTCTTTAGCTTAATCAATGTCACTTATCTTGATGTTGATCCATTCTATAAGAGATCTAAAGATCTTGTTGACAAGTTTTTTATTAGACATTAGATCACCGAGATTGAAGTCTTTATTTGTAATATCACGCAACCTATAATCATATTCAACGATTGTCTCGTTTTTTTCTATCCTCAAACTTTTAAATTTAGAGGTTAGAATCCTTAACTTGGTTTAATGCACAATCTCAGATCCTTCACATTGCTTTTGAGGAATTTCCAATGCATCTTTGGCAGATATGCAATTAGTGATCAAACTAAACATGTTAATATCGACTGAAGTGAAAATTTCATTGAGTGCTTTTGAGTTGAAATTCGAAATTTGGACTTCATTAATTGTCCAAACACTCTCTAGTTTGATTCGACTGTCACCATCCAAATCTACAGTTCTTTGTGGAGACCAACCATCCAGAACACGTTCTCATGCTCTTTCTTCAATGGATTTAATGTAGACCCTCATTTTGAATTTCCAAATAGCATAACCGGATCCATCCAAAACCGGTGGTTGAAAAACAGTGTTGGCAGATAACACGTCCATTGTACTTTTACCTGTTTAAACAAAAATACCCGAAAATCTCACTTAGTAATTGTTAAGTATATCTCTGATGCTAATTGAAAGAATTATTTAACATAAAAATACAAAAAAACTAAGATTCTGTATATCAGATTTAGGTGTTGTGTACATGTGTTGCAACACTTATTCACAATGATATCTTATTTATTGACGTCTTTTGTCCTAGAGTTTATTCCTTGTATATTGTCCTACACAAATCTAGAGATCTTATCATAAATATCAATATTATAGCAAATTTTATTAGTCTAGAAAGACAAAACATCATATGTTAATATCATAATATTATCAATAAAAAAAATTAAATATTTCTTTCAAGAAAAATTAGAAACGCTGTTAAACATTCAATATAATATGTGTAATATAATTATTTCTAACAAACTGATGCAAAATTTTGAAACAATCCAAAAGTAAATTGCAACACAAATTTACTTGTGACAATTGATTTATAGGTGATAAAACGTAAAAGTATGAAAAATATCACAATGAAATTTCAAGCTTTATAAGTTTAAGTGAGTTTATAACGAAATTAAACATGAAAAAACGTTTTTAGTTTTTATTATAATTTTAATTATGTCAAATCACTTAGTAGATTAAATAATACATAAATATATAATTTTTTAAAAATAACACACAAATTTTCGAAGTTTTAACGAAACGAACAGCAAATAAAATTTAGTATTCCATATCCTATTTTATTTGGTTGACAACTATTGGCTACGTGCTCAATGTAATAACTAATGTACCCTTTTTTTTTGTTGTATTGATCCTCAATTTGTACGTTGTTGTAAGACTGTCGACAGTGGTACCGTGCGCTTGTTCACTTGTACGTGACCTCATCGACAAACATTTTCCAACAATATTTAGCGTTTTTGATTTCGTCAAAGCACAATTTCTACGTATTCCTCGAGAAAAATTGGAAATCATGGTACGAGATTTCCAACTCTGATTAGAAGAATCAAATTTTTGCCGTATGAAGCTTTAGATAGATCGAGTTTTTGTTTTTCTTGATTGCTCCCCCACTGTTCTGCTTTCTACTCCATTCCTTTGTCCCCCAATTATGGTACCTTAATCATGATAAATTGTGAATTTTTAGGTTGATTACGTTTTGGGTTTTTTGTATTTCTTCTTAATTTTTCATATCTTAGCCGAGTTTCGTATGACTGTTGGATTACACCATGAGGAAGAAGCTCGATACTCGGTTCCCCGCTGTAAGTTTCCCCGTCACTCACTTTTTTTGGTTGATTTATCGATTTTTTTTGTGGATTTGTGTGATTTGTTACTAGTTTTGGATGTACTGTCTTGCTTGGAATGGAACTGAACTGATTTTTACCATCCCTGTGATTCCGGTATTTGCGAGATCTCGTAGTTTTTTTTCCGTTTATTTTTTAGTTTTGCTTTTTTTTTTTTTAGTGAATTTGGAATGCTGTATTTTTGTAACAGTCTATTTTATTTTTATTTGGATGTTTTCTCAAGTAAATGTGATGTACCGAACCTGAGTCGTGGGCTTTGTACCCATATTTTACTACTCATGCTGTATCTGCTACGACTCATGTTGGACTAATATACGGTCAATGACTAGTAGTGGTGCATGGGTATGAGCTGGGCTTATGTTGGGTCGGCCGACGTTACATGTGAAGTGAAAGAAAATATTAATTTAGGAGAAGATGCAATTTCTCACCTTATTTGCGAAGGCCCAATGTGTTGTAAGTTATACTTTTCTTGTTGATCTGTAAAAAAATTTGTTAGATAGTACACCGTCTTTTAACTGAACAAGCTGGAACTGTTTTAGTTCAGCATTTCTCCCATTTTAATATAATAATGGGGTATCTTTTGGGAGAGATGAAGATTTGAATTTATGAAAAAATTGTAGTTCTTGCATTCATTTCTCGTGTGATTATAGTAGTTTGTATCCGATCTACAAAGGCTTATCCTATCAGTTGCATTGAACTAGTGCATTGGTTTTGTATTTCAGGAAATGTGGAGTAATATGTAAGCTCATTGCTCATTTGATGACCACCAAAGTTGTGATTCTAATTAAATTAGTATTCTTGTTCAGTAGTGGCTTATGACTGATGGTACCTCCGGAGTTTAAATAAAATTCTGTTTTTACTTTCCAAAGGGGATAATCAATAGCAAACATTTCAGGATGATTTCGCATAGCTTAATGGAATGTATCAGAGTAGTTGTTACAATGGAACCCGAAAATCTTGTTGATTTTGTGGTAGTCCATTAAAACTTTGATAGAAAACATGGAAGTTTACAAAAAATATCTTTAACCAAAATGTTTTTTAGAAGTGTAACAGGCTTAGCTATCACAAATTGCTTCTTCATCATGCTAAATGGAAATCTGAAAATTGTAATGTTGAGGCTTGGGATCTCATGCTATCATGTCAACAGGCTATGAAAGATGTAGCCTCGGTGCCATGGTGTTTATAAGTTTATGCTGTGAGCTGTTTACTATCATGTATACCCATATATGGATTTAGTGGTCATACTCTTGGATATCACTCTTCAAGTTGAATTTGACTGCTCAAAAGCAATTCATTTAATTGCCACTTTTGTTTTGGTTCCTGATTGCTATCAGTGTACATATATCATGTCCATTCTTCGTTATTAATGATTTTCTATTTAAGTTGCTGTACACTAAAAGATTCTTACATTTTATGTTATGTCATATGTGAATGCTCCACTTTTCATTTTAGCTATAATCACTTGTAAGGTTAATTATCATACCACTGTTATCAATTTTATTTTTCACTTTTTTAGACACTAGTTATTTGCAGAAAATTTTACCTAAAATACCCCAGGAAAAAATAATTATGCTTGATAACCAAGAACCCCTTCGTTTTCCATGAAAAACCTGCATAAATGAACGGAAAGATTAAAAAGACAGTAGATATACAGCTGATTATGTGTTGTTCTAATAGAAAATGCTAGTCTATTATTCTTTCTATGTCTGATGAAAAGTTGTGTTTGCCAGGCTCGGATTAAAAAGATAATGCAAGCTGATGAAGATGTTGGGAAGATTGCCATGGCAGTACCTGTTTTAGTCTGTAAGTGTTTGTTAGTTGTTGGCCTATCACTTTTTTGTAGTGTCATAGTCTCTCTCTCATATACTTTTCTCTGTGTCATTGATTCAGCCAAGGCATTGGAATTATTTTTGCAAGATCTTTGTGACCGTACATATGACATAACCGTGCAGAGAGGGGCCAAGACTGTTAGTGCTTTGCATTTGTGAGTGGAGCTACTGTTCTCTACTATTTCTTATATCTTCAGCCTGTTTTAAGCGGTTGTATTGTCATATGTCATAAATTTGTCTGGTCTGATTGTATACGTGGCTGTGCAGTACTTCTCAGTTGTTGCATGTCCGCACATCCTGCCTTCTATTTGCTTTAAATTCATTGATGTTACACCAGGAAAAAGGTCTTGCCATAATTTTATGTGGCTATTGACGTGTCATTTACCAAGCTATTAAATCACATAATGTTTTGATTTGTATTGCTTTCCTGGCAATTGGCTTCATGAGGTCGATAAAGGTTTCTAAGTGGATTAAGCCAATAATTTTTGGACATAAAGGCGAGTGAGTATTGTTCTTGAGCCCTGAGACTTATGGATTGACATTTTCTACTCAAAATAGGTTGTGTCTTCCTCATGTGGTAACAGTGAAGAAATATGAGGTGTACATTAGTGAATTTAAGAAAGTGAGCATGTGTATTATTTTATTTACTTTCCACAGTTGAATGCGAAGTTTCTTTTGAACTGATTAAGCCTTTTCATGCTGGTATTAGGTGCTGATCATTTTTTTATTGCTCTTTGTGTTCCTCGTTATATTTCTAGGGATTACAACGTACAAAATTAGATCTTTGATTTGTGATGCACCTTTGAATTGGGTCTCACTACTTGAACCCTGAGGTTTTAAGCTAATTGTTGTGAAATGATGTGTGAGTGGGTTTGAGAGAGTTTCTGTGATTCATTGATGCTGTCGACATAAAATAACTTTTGTACAAACCTGAAAATTAACGATGACTTAAAATTTCTATTTATAATTAAGAAGGCAAATGACAAGAATACTAAGTTTATTCAGCTTAAATTATTCATTATTAAATTTAATTTTCACGGGATCTGGTCCATCTCACTGGTGGAAGCCTTGATTCGACCGCTCTTTGACAATCTAATTCTATTCAGAAAAAAAAATAAAATTCTTTGGCAAGTTTCTTTGTCAAGCGTAGGTAATTTTCTGGCATATATTTTTTCCATTCTGTTGAAGGCATTACTTTTTTATGTCCTTACTCAGGCTGACAAGTCAAATAATGAAATTAGTTGTTTTACATCAAAAAGTGATTCAATAAAGTATACATATATGATGAAACTTTACAATGTCTTTGCTGCTTCAGCTTCAAGTTTTTAATTTGAACTTGGAGCTAACTGCATCAACACCTCTGTAAAAAAATCAAAAAGCGAAAAATTAATAGCATCTTCCGTGTTTTTAAAATAGGAATAAAACCCCCTACCAGAGGGCAAATGTGCCTAAGTTTTTTTAACTAAGGGGTGAAATGTATATGATTTTAAAAATGAAGGGTGTAATAACTTATTAATATTTTTAGGGGGTTTTATGCCTTTTACCAAAGCTGTTGGTGCAATTAGCCCTTTTTAAGTTACATGATTATTGATTCATGATTATGATATTAATATTCAACACAATGCTTCCTGTCGTCATTTTTTAAATTATTATATGTACATGCGAAGTTTGACGGGCCAAAGCGGGATAGTGCACCAACACTTTTTAATTTACATGATTCATGATTATGATATTAATATTCAATACAATTCTTCCTGTTGTCATTTTGGAAGTTATCATATGTTCATGAGAAGTTTAATGGGCCAACTAAAATAAGCTGAAGCAGGATGGTGCTTATGAGTTTTCAAAAAGACACCATGTGGTTCTTTTCTAATCTGCATTAAGTGTACCTTTAATTTGTTAGTTCATTTTTATATCTCTTATTTAATATTTGACAAATTAACGATTGAGATTGCTCAACCTTGTTAATTTCAATCCAGCATTGTGTGGTAAGACATGGCAAAAATTTAGCAAGTCTGTAATCTGCCGTAGCTTCTAACTTATTCTTTTTATATGCAGAAAACATTGTGTACATAGTTATAATGTGTTCGACTTTCTGAAGGACGTAGTTAGCAAAGTTCCCGACTATGGTCATTCTGATAATGCAGCTGAAATGCCCAAAAGAAGGTTATGATGCTTTCAACTTTCCATCTGATCCCTCTACTGGAATCTGGATTAATTTGTTCTTGATATTCCTCCATGGTTTCCTTTGGAGACTGATAACCTGAAATTATGAACTGCTTTGGCAGGAAAGTTGAATCTAATGACAGTGATGAAGAGCCTAAAAGAGCTAGCATGGTAAGAAACCCTTCAATGAAAGTTTTACTATCCAAAGTTAAATATTCATCTTCAACTCAAAATATTTTCCTTGCGAGGGTATCATGTTTTTACTCTGATCAGTTGTTGGCATAACTGTTCACGGTGATCTATAGTTGTTTCATTTGGATCTAAATATGGCATTGAATAAATGTCTTATTGCGCATTGAACATACTAAATTTGATTTAAAGTTGACTGAGGTTTTGATTTTCAATTTTCTGTAGTTATCTACCGTCCAGTTATCTTCAGGTGCCTGTATTTAGGTATGCACCAGTGTGGTGTAAAAGCTGGTTTTGCTAAGCCACTTTCCAAGACGAATTATGTTTACATTTGACAAATAAATTGCATATCAATAACTTGGAGGACTAGCTCAAAATAGACGAATACCGTAGTTGTATTGTATTGTTATCTGGTAGAGTTGATCGAATGTTTTAGCAACTACTGACTGCTTTTATCCCAAAGAAGCTTTTTTAAATACCAAGTTTGTTGATAGTTTATTTTTTGGTCCCATCAGGGCAACAACACACCCTGTTGATAGATAACTTGAATAAAATCTCGCAACTTGGTAGTAGTTCAGAAGATGGAATTGTGTTAAATTTACGCACCAGTCTGTACTCGTTTCACTTGGGTGGCTTTTTTTTAAGCATTTTCTAATTTTCTGATTCAAATTCCTCCTATTGAGAGTATCGGACCTTGTTTACTGCAGCATGAAACCTGCCACCCTAGTAACAGTGGACGTGGAAGAGGAAGGGGCAGAGGAAGAGGACGTGGGCGACCCAGCAAAGCAACAGAGAGAGACACCTTTCGGCATGAGGTTGAATCTGTCTCAACTACTACTCCACAAACGATCAAAATAATCTTGAGTCCTCGTCAACCGGTTGAAAACAACTCTGATTCAAAGGAATCACCGAATGACAACACCAAAGTTGTCGAAACCGTTCATTCAGAGTCCAATAAGAATTTTGATCTGAATGCTGGAGTAGATGACTTTTCAGAAAAACTGGCTTCTGCTGCTGCAGCAACCGTTTCTGGACCTGGACCTTCAGATGGGAAAAATGAAGAGTATCCTGGACTTTCAGAAACGGATAGGATGGCCATTGACCCTGTTCACCTTGCGCAGCTTAGTTCGAGGCCGGATGAAGATGAGGAAGATTATGACAACGAAGGTTAGAATTATAAACCGCCGACTTTGTGAAGTTCTGATACACTTAGATTGGATTTGGATAAATATTTACTCCATGGAAGTCACTAAATTAACAAGTTATGATTGTAGATTTGGTTTCCTCTCTTGTTCACTAGATCTGTGTGCTGTTGTTAGTTTCAGATGTATCTTTGTGTGCCATGTGATCCCACTAAAAGATCTTATTGTTGTAATATTGAACTCTTCTCATATCGTTACAGCTTTCTGCTGGAGTTTTAGTTTCCATCAGTTCTTACTTTATGGTTCTGATTAATTTTTTTAAAAACAATTACATATATTTCTTTCTTCAATAAAGTTTGAAAATGTATATAATTACCCTTGTTATTAAGACCCTCGACAAAATTATATGTTTCTTTCATACGATTTTATAATCCAGTAATATTATTCTTCAAGCATGAGACCATCTGAAACTTTACGAATGATTTTATACAAACTCACATATCCACCGACGCCCATTCGTACAATCGTGGCAATAATCTTGGAGTAGGTACAGCCTCCAGTGGCAATTATTACTTTATGATTTTAACCATTTTTCATTTCCTACAAATACGCTACTAATTTTTTTTTTTTTTTTGAGTGGGTATCATGTGAGACCGTTTCACGGATCTTAATCTGTGAGACGAGTCAAACATACCCATATTCACAATAAAAAATAATACTCTTAGTATAAAAAGTAATATTTTTTCATGGATGACCCAAATAAGAGATCTGTCTCACAAATATGACCCGTGAGATCGTCTCACAAAGTTTTTGTCTTTTTCTTTTTTGCTTGATTAATAATAGTATTGTTGAAGTTTAATTAAGTCCAAAATGAATAGACCCAAAGCTCGAGAGGAAAAAGAAATAAGATCCGATAAGATAGCCCATCAGGAATTTAAACTAGTTTGAATAAGTCAATTGCATACCGATAATGAGATTATTGGAAATGTCGTGTGAAGATCGTGAATAATGGAATAATAAGAAACCACTCATAATTTTTGAAGAAAAGAAACTCATCAGCATAATGGAACAACTTATCACTCAGCACAAAATTCTACAAATTCTCTGTAAATATTTCCATAGATTTAGTATCAAAATTTCAGCATTATTTAGCTTTTAGCGTGCTTATTCAATTCCAGATTTCGTTTGGGTGTGAGGTTATTGTCAGTTGAATTAGGTCATACGGAGTTCGATTAGGAATCTTTGAATTATGGTTTGAGTTTGGTTGGCTTCGGGTTAAAATTTTGAGGTCTAAGGGTAAATGGTTAATTAGGGTTTCCAAGGACAAAATGACCATTTTTCACCCGGGTCGAGTTAGCAGTCCTGGCAGCGCCATGAGCACAGTTTGACATGTTTTAAATGTTTATGTTATCACGAACATGACTTTGATGGAAATATGAAAAATACGTTGCATGCTTGATTTTAAGAAAATTTACGTATATTCATGATTTTTATAAGTGATGAATACGATCACATGTTTTTGGAGGAAGGGTTGGTTGTGACTAATATGATGATACGATAATACGATGACATGTAAGGCCAAGGCTCAGTGGATTGGTAATACTGTCGCTGATGTCCCCGCCGCCGGGTACTGCGATTATATGTAGATGGATCCATCCACTAATACGATGATACGAAAGTTACAACTAAGAATTTAAATAAAGAAAATGAATACGTATATGCTGATATGTTGATACATGTTTTGGACACTTTATGCTTTGACACGATATGTTTAAGTTCATGCTTTTAAGATCATGAAAGGTATTTTAATTACTGTACTTTTCACTGCTGTATGATATATATATGTATTTGTTATAACAGTTCAGGTGTGTTGAGTCTTTAGACTCATTAGGTGTGATTAATACATGTAATTTTACGGTTGAGGCGACTGGAGGCGTTGAAGACTGAGTAGGCTGAGCTGAGGATGCACGTGAAAACCCAATGACCTTGAATTTCTGCCGCAGAATATGTTTATGAGATATGGGTTTAAGCAATATGGTTAAATATTTTTGAATCTAGTTATACGTTATTGATTCATCAGACTTTTGGTATCCGTTCGAATTTCTCTTTTAAAACTGTAGACTAGGAGATTGATTTTATTTTAAGATTTAATTAACTACAGTTATTTTTATTCAGAAGTTGGATGACCTTTTAAAAATGCATGTTTAACTTATTTAAATGTTGTGTGTGTATGTGTTTATTTTTGGTCATACATTTTAAAAAATATAATAATATTTCGATAGAATTTTAAGCAGTAGACGTTTCAGCATCAACATAGTCCAAAATTCAAGAATGGGGAAGATATTAGTCAGTCGAACGTCATTGTCTTAGTTGTGACAAATTTCTCATGTACTAGCAGAAAATACAAGTCAGAAAATATTGACTAAACTTCGGATGGAGAAAATGATAAAAGAGTCCAACTAATTAAGCTTACATCAATTGAAGGATTAAAAAAAAAACTTTCCAGCAGGTAATGATGATCTTAAGTTTCACAAATTTCAGTTTTGGAACAAAGCAATTAGCTTTAATTAAAATAATTGTATTATATGTTGCTATATGACTTTAAAATAACAAGACATATATAAGAATTATAACATTACATATAGAACAAGTATTACTAAATCAAAGTAAGCATCAAGGAAATTGAAAACAAATTGTTCTTTTTGGTATGAGTCTTGAAATAACTGTCTCAAAGCTTTTGCTAATACCACTGATGGGTTTAATTGTACGAATTGTACAAAGTTCAATGTAAAAGTCGTACTAAGATACTCAACTATGCTCAATTGTAGACGTTTAATCAAATACATTTAATTACGGTGTAATCATTAGTGATTTTCCAGATACCGCATAACAATAATCATCCAAGATCAAAATGAAACGACAAGAGTGACATTGTTCGAAGAGGTTGCTGCAACATTTATTAGTTGTTTTTGTTAAGAAACACATTGAGATGCAAACTAAGGTGATTAAAAATATTCATTTCAATATTATTATTATGGCAAAAATTTGTGTGAGACGGTCTCACAGGTCGTATTTTTTGAGACGGATCTTTATTTGGGTTATCCATGAAAAAGTATTACTTTTTATGCTAAGAGTATTACTTTTTATTGTGAATATTGGTAGGATTGATCCATCTCACATATTAGGATCCGTGAGACGGTCTCACATGAGACTCACTCTATTATTATAATATTATGGTATTTTTAATAATTACATATTTTATATTGCAACAACAAAGTGTTGTAGAGCAAGGAAATATACTTTATCACCCGAGTAAAGAAGATCACAATTTTCTTTTCAGATTATAGAAATCTGATTCAGATAAGAATGAAATACTATCAATAATTGGGGATAATTTTGAAAAGCCAGAAAAATTCAAGAGAAATATCACATATACAAAGAGAAGAAAGACTCGGAGCATCAAAGATATACTAAATGCTGGTAAGAAGAGCACAATCACAAACAAAATGGCAATACAATGGGGAAAAAAACAAAACAAAAGAGTCATCTTCCAAGAAGATACCATTGCGATTGAAGATGTTGAGAAGATTGCTGATTTTAATCGAAGGCTGAAGAAACTAAATAAAAACAACAACATAGAGTAGGGCCAAAAAAGTACAAATTAAGTTGGAGAAGAATTAATTATGCTTTTTGATATTAAAAACTTAAAATGAATATCATGTTTTTCAATATTTAAACCTCTAAATGGAGAGCGGACTTGTAGCCCAGTGGTCTCATCTCCCGTCAGATTAGCTGGCTCCCCGGGTTCGATCCCTCCCCTCGCGTGTGTTGTAATAAAAAAAAACCTCTAAATGGATATTGAAATTTTCATTTTCGCAAATAAATCCGTATAACTATCTAATTTCTATTTACTCACTATAAAATAAATCTTACCACGATGTGTCTCACATGCTACACACGTCTAACTTACTAGTTTAATAAAATTTGAGAGTGACAAAGTAACTGTTTTGATATTTTTATGTTAACTTTCAAAATTGTCTCTTAACTTCGCCAAGTTCTTAATTGTAATATCAACATCTTATTTTTTTGGCTATTGAAATATGTTTTTCGGCAAACTTAGCTGAATTAATTTTTTTTTAAGATGTAGGAAGAGAATGTTATAATTGGATTTTGAATATAAGAATTTGTCTCAAACTTAGAACGAGATAAACTACAAATCTCGGCGTGTATTTTATAGATTTATATCAACGTGTTTGTGAAACTTTAAAAAATTTTCAACAAGTTACCGTGCAAGCACAAGGAAATATTAATAATATACTTCTCGACTGCAAATAGAAGTGTAAACGAAACGAATCGAACTGAGATTCTAAAAAATTGAAGGCTCAAATTCGAATTGAAATAGATATATTCAATCACAATTCGAAGATCGAAAAATTTTAAAAAAAAACAAATTTTAGTTCGGTTTAAATGAGAGTTAAGGTTCGAGTTTGACTTTAAAAATTCAAACATGTTCGTAAACTATTCAAACTATTGATTGGAACAAAGTTGTTGGTGACTTCACATCAAATTCAATCCAACTCAACCATACAACAGAAACCCCGATCCATGGCCTTTGGAAAAATTGACAAAACTCACGTATCGACCGTAGTCCTTTCGTACAATTGTGGCAATAATCTTGGAGTGGGTACAGCCTCCAATGGAGTCCTCATATAAGTGACCAGACCAGGATTCTCTTCCATGTCGATCTCTTCTATACTCGAACCATTACGTGGAGCCCAACTGAAGTGGTGCATGAGATGACCTATCATCGATGTCACCAAATTGATTCCGAGCTGTGCACCGGGACATACTCTTCTTCCAGCACCAAAGGGAAGTAGGCGAAAATCATGTCCCTTCATGTCCACATCTTCTTCAAGGAACCTTTCTGGCCAGAATTCCAAGGGATTCTTCCACACCTTGGGGTCCCGGGCTACTGCCCACACGTTTACATGCACATTTGAGCCCTTAGGAATGTCATATCCACCGATTTTTACATTGGCATTGGCACGGTGAGGAAGCATAAGTGGGGTTGGAGGGTGCAACCGGAGAGCTTCCTTGGCCACACACTGTAGGTAGGGAAGGTTTGAGAAGTCCATTTCATTCATCACACGTTCATGTCCAATTACACCGTCTATTTCATCTTGAACCTTCTGTTGGACTCTGGGGTTCTTGATCAATTCAGCCATGGCCCATTCGACTGAAATTGCAGTTGTGTCCATCCCAGCAGTTATCATGTCCTGTAAAAATTTAAAACACGAATCATTTAGTTGATAGCAGTCAAGAAAGATGCTTTCGTGATCAAGCCTGAGACTTCATAAATCTTGAATTTTTGTATTCAACTTTGAGTCAGAAAATCATTTCGTCCGCGGTTCGAGCTCAAGAAAAACTTAAACTCAGTGACCATTCCTAGTAAAAATAATTTACTCACCCACAGAAGGCCAATGATGGTGTCCTCACTAAGATCATACTTATCTTGAAGTGTGAGAAGAGCATCAAAAAAGTGCTGTTTTTCTCCACTCTTTTGGCGAGCAAGGGTGTGCTCATCCATTATTTCTCTGGTGAGACGGTCCCTACGGGATCCATGCTTGGCAAATGCATCTTCATCAAGTGGGAACATCCAACGAAGCCATGGTACATGCTCGGCCATGGCAAGAGATGCACCAAGCTTTAACCCATTTGCAACAATGGCCTTGAATTCCTGCCCTTGCTTATCTAGTAGTCCCTCAGAATTCACAAATTGTTTGCCGAATGCAAGTCTTGTTATGTTGTTGAATGCCACAGCTCCAAGATATTTCCGTAATAGTAAACTCTTTCCTAAATTTTCTGCATGATTGGAAATTCCAAACATTTAGGAACCAAACCAAAGAACAAAATGGCAAGTGCAAGGAAAGAAAACTATAAAATTGTTTAAGACAAGCTTCATACAGTGACCCTTGTTAAACCTTTCCAATACATGTATATTTTTGTCCGTTCTATGAGACAAAATGTGTGATCTAACCTCCCTAAATTATATAAATATCTCAGTATTTAGTTTTATCCCCTACAAAAACATTTCTCACCCCACCACTCTTAAACATTTGGTTTGAATTCACAAATCTATTCTACCCACCAGCCTTCTAACCAAAACAATTGGCTTTGTGCCTGGCCCTTGGACACTATCTTTGTAGTGAATCACACATTTAAATTGAATGAATTGACAACTAAAGTCCGACTAACTCTCACCCACTTTCACCCAATTCTCACAATGTCCTAGCAGGCAACAACCACTGAAGATCGTTAGTCCGCGTCCAAACAACTGAAAAATATTACAACTTGCTTTCAAAAAATTTAGCCAAACCATTTTCTACCAATCTTGGTTATCCATAAACCTCTGGATCCCACCAACTCAATATGGCCGCGTCAGGACCCGAAATCAGGATGCAAATTTTTTAAGGGGTTGATATTTACGTTTCATTCTGTGTTATGAACATGTAAAATATGTGTCAAATTTATTCACAAATGAAGCGTATATTACAAAAAATGATTGTATATATCAACTCCCATTTTTTTATCCATAATTTTTATAATTTCAGGGATGGGGATAGACAACGAAAAGATAAAAAATTTAAGGTTCTTGAAACAAATTAATAAGGATTTATTAGTCAAAGAGGAAATGGCCGACTCATTGTCACTCTGCCGCTGTTATACGAAATCGAACTTCATCAACTCCCAGGATAAAAAATACAAACCATCTAAATTCAGGAGTAAAAAAATAAGAATCGAATCAAGTAATATGTCCTCGGAACCCAAGAAATTAGTTGAGGGATCAAGGAAGAGGAATTATTTAAGATATTTTGAGGATCAATATCGCATTATCAGAAGATTTACACTAAAATTTGTATTGCCACTGCTAGTTAAAGCATATGTGAATCCATCACCAATTTTAGCACAACCTAAGGCTAAAGGGACATGCTAAATCAAATCAAGTGCAAATGAGAAAAACACACAGAATGAAACATTCTCCAAAAAACAAGACACGCCACATACATACCAGGAGCAGTACAATCAGTGTAAATGGATTCCACCATAGCCAAGACCTCGTCCTCTCTAATGGGTCTCAGAGCTTCAAGCCTTTTTGACGAAAACAGCTCCACAGTACACACTTTTCTCACCTTCACATAGTGTGGCCCGTAATCGGCCCAAATCAGATCCTGCCCATCGCGGCTGAACTTCGCGGCGGAGCGGCTGCGGTGGCGGTCGGCGAGCAGCTGATCCTTCTCTTTCAGCACTTCTTTTGCTAATTCCGCATTAGAAACCACGACGTTCAAGGTTGACCCGAACCACACAGAGATTATGGGTCCATAGGTTTGAGCCCACTCCGCGAAGCACCGGAACCGCACCGGCTTTATGTCGTAGAGATTCCCAACGACCGGCCACGCTCGCGGCCCTGGAGGTAGGCGGAACCGGAGGCGGCGGTAGAGGTGGAGGAGGAGAAAGATGGCGGGGAAGAGGAGAAAGAGTAAGGAAGGCGCCATGGTTGTTGTAGTGAAGCGGTGGGAGTTGATATAGCTGACGGAGAGGGAGTTGGTAAAGGGTATTCAAGTCTTTCCGGGGTTAAAAGGATCGCTCATCCATTTTCGCTTTTGTGGTAAAATATAATTAGTGAAATTATTAATGAATTAATATTTTATATTTTATATAAATAGAGTAGGGAATTATAATTATTACATTCTTAGCAAAAACTTGTCTGAAACGATCTCACGAATCGTATTTTATAAGACGAATATCTTATTTGGGTCATCCATGAAAAAGCATTAATTTTTATGCTAAGAGTGTTACTTTTTATTGTGAATAACGGTAGGAATGACCCGTCTCACAGATAAAGATTCGTGAGACCGTCTCACAAGAGACATACTCTATATTTTTATTTAAAATTAATTCAAATTATATGAATTATATTATCTAAGCATACTCCTGATTTAATTTTAAAATTTTAGATTAGATAAGATTTTTTTCCGGTACTTTAGATTCAATCGTCGAATTGAATCATCAAAAAAGGATTTCTATTTATGATTTTTGAGAAACTAGTGCTATTTTAGTTCATGACTAGAAAGCAACTGTGATGAGATTTATCGATCTGTATATATATACTATGTTTATATAAAACCGTCTTTCGAACATTATATGTGGTAAACTCGGTTCATACCTAAAACAAAAAATAATATTTTCGATATAAAAATAATAATTTTTCATATATCATTAACATAGAATTTAACATGAACATAGAATTTAACAAGAATCAATATTCTTTAGTAGGTGGATTAGCATATTTTCGATCCTCGTGTAACTTGATTTACCATTTTATATTTTCATAAAAAAAATAACAAAAGAGATTTCAGTAAATTTAGAATTCTAGCTATGGCGTGTATCATAGAGAAATTCTTTGTTGGTGAAGTGGGTGTGCTTTAAAAGCGTGTTTGGTATAATTGGATTTAGTCAGAATTGAACGATAAGGATACCAAAAGTTGGTGACTTGTTTGGTGAATGATAGAGATGCCGATACGTGCATGATATAATCGAGAATATTTACATTGATGTTATACATACATATACATATACATATACATATACATATACATATAATTGAGAGAATATTAAATATACATTGATGTTAGAAATATATACATATACGATAAAAATTTTTGTGAGACGGTCTCACAGATCGTATTTTGTGAGACATATCTCTTATTTGGGTCATCCATGAAAAATATTACTCTTTATGCTAAGAGTATTACTTTTTATTGTGAATCTCGATAGGGTTGACCTATTTCACAGATAAATATTCGTGATACCATCTCACGAGAGACCTACTCTACATATACATAGATAGATAATAGAGAGAATATTAAATATACATTGATGTTATATATATATATAGATAATTGAGGCTCATCTTATTAAAATAACAATAAAACGGGTTAAATAATATATAATAATAAAACATAGAAACAAACATAAGGTTTATTTATTTTTTATAGGGTTAAATAATATTGTTTCTATATGGAGTACCCGATATATATGTGTGTATGAGTGAATTCTGAAACATGACATAAATATAGGTGTTTCCAATGTATTTATATTATATTTGTTAGGATCGGAGATTGATTTAGAGATGGTGAATAAATAATTTCAACAAATTCAAAAATTATTTTGGTTGGGCTTTGCAACATAGAAACATATTTTTCATCAGTTGGGTATCAATAAGCTAGCAGTTAGGTATTGCGTGGAATTAGTTCACTGACACGATTTGAACACAATAAATAGCTCGGTTATAAATCATCTAGGCTAAGAAATGAAAGCTACAAGCAGAGTAACTGAAATGTAAATTACAGATGTTTGTTTCTTGATGTTCGGAGACTTGAATAATTTCTACATCACTCATTCTTTCTCACGGAAAGATTTTACTAAAAGACTTTGACAATTACAACGATTTCCAACTGCCCACAATTAGAGTACCATTTTCTTATATTTAAGACGCAACGGAAGTCATAAAATTTAGTTTCGACGTTCGAAACGTTCTTTGGTGTCATATGATTTATGCCATTCATAAGATATTTAGATATGTTTACCTGGGTGAGAACCTTATATAAGTTTTTATCCGCCAACTGTGAATTCCGCTGATCTCATTTTAAGATCGAACTAACTCTTTTACCGATCTTGTGCAGCTTTGAGTCTGTCTTCGATGATGGTCACTTCGTCCATTGTCGCTTGGATTAGTTCTGGCCCAGTTATGGCTATGTCCTCTATTTCGTCACAATACAGCGGTGATCGAAACTTCTGTCCTTAAAAGGCTTCATATAGAGTCATTACAATACTGTTATGATAACTGTTATTGTAGGGGAACTCTATCAGGGGTAGATTTTCACTTTAATTACTACTAAAGTCTATTGCACATGCCCTTATCATATCCTCTTGGGTTTGAATTGTTCTTTCTGTTTAGCCATCAGTTTGAAGGTGATAAGCCGTATTAAGAGTAACTTTCGTTCTCATGGCATTTTGAAAGTTAAACCACAAACTGACACAAATCTTGGATCACTATCCGACAATATGATTGCTGGCACTTCATGTAGCTGCATAATGTTATCCATGTATAGAGTAGCCAACTTGTCAATATTATAATTCCTCCAGACATGTATAAAGTGCATAGATTTTGTGAGTCTATCTACGATTATCTATATACAGTCGTGAATATGTATTAAATTTGGAAATTCTACTATGAAATCCATGGAAATATGTTCTCATTTCCATTCATGGATTCTAAAAATTACAGTAATCCTTCCGGTCATTGGTGATCACCTTTCACTTGTTGGCATACTTGTCACTTGGATATAAACTCTACAACGTCTCTTTTCATTCTGCTTCACCAGAAATTTTCTTTCAAGTCCTTATACATCTTTGTACTGTCGAGATGGACACAGAGTTTTGATTTATGCGCCTCTAACATCATTTCTTGTCAAAGATTTTCGAGATCTAGCACACATAATCATCCTCTCATCCATAATATTTTGTCTGGGTCCACTTGAAAATATGACGACTGATAGGATCGGTTAACGTAGTTTGAGTGTTTAGCGGGAGGGGTTGAATAAACAGTCCAGATTTTTGTTTCTTTTTTGAATATGAATCAGTTCTTTGAGGAACTGATCCTAAAATCTTGTTTGTCGATATAAAACAGTCAACTGATAATAGTGCAGAATTAGATTGAATACTAAGGAATGGTATAATGTAAAACTGATAGTATAACTGAAATGAACACACGAATTTTTACTGATGTTCTGAAACTTCAAATACTCTCATGTCACTCTTTCTATCATGAGGATATGTTTTTACTACAAGACTTTGATATATTACAACAGATTGTAATAATTCACTTCAGTTGGTTTTATACACTGTCAAACTGAAACTCTTAGTCTATCAATACTTTTACAGTAATAAGCTAAATTGCTCTAACCAGTAGCCTGAATACTACGAATAAATACAATGAATTTAGAGCTGGATGTGCGATCTGTAAACTGAGAAAATACTAGAAAAATATTTCGCAAATGATTGAAGATTGTAGATAGTTTGATTCGTGTGTTTCACCAACCTTCTTCAACCGATTCCATCGGCTATATATAGTCTTCGATCCCAAAGGTCGTATTGAATGCATTTAATGAAAAATATCCGTTGAATCGTCGTCTAGTTATTTTATCTGACAGTAGTAAGAGGTATTTAGACTGTTCTGTTCTGATTCATCTATTCTTCTTTGGTATGATCTGTCAGTCTGTCTACTGATACTTTAACTGATGACGTGGCCTACTGAATACTTTGGTTGATAAGATTTTTCCAGTTCAGTTCAAACAAAGTCTTCAGTTACGATTACTTGATTTGCCCGATCAGTTTATTTCTTCAGTTCTCTTACAGATTAACTTGTCAAACTCTGAAACTTATAATATTCCAACAACGACTTTCTTTTCTTGACTTTTTCTTGGAAATTCTCTAGTGTTGTGTTTCGACTCAAATTTAACTTGAATGTATCCCGAATGTATAGTTGTGCAGAGAGTGATCCAAGAATCATCTTACCCATGAGAATCGGCTACATTATTTGCCTTGTCGAGGTGGTAGCTTATTTTCAATTCATAGTCATTGAGAAACTCTATTCATAGCCTTTGTCCCATATTCAATATTTTTTAGTGAACAAATAATTTAGCCTCTGGTAGTCTGTGAAGATTTAACACTTGGAAGCATCTGTCTCCTAATTTTCAAAGAAAAGACCACTGCTGTCAACTCGAGATCTTTAGTAGGGTAGTTTTTCTTATGTGGCTTCAGTTGTGTTTATGCATAAGCAATGACTCGTCTTTCTTGCATGAGTACGCATCCGAGACCTTCTTTTAATGTGTCGCTATATATGGTAACATTTTTGTCCTCAGTAGGCAATACAAACACTGGTGTGGATGCAAGCTTCTCCTTTAATGTTTGAAAACTCTTTTCCCATCCTTCGCTCTAGTTGAATTTTGATTTATTTTGTGTGAGTCTCTTCAGCTATACGACTATTGAAGAGAAACCATCGACGAATTTCTGGTAACAACCTGCTAATCCAAGGAAGCTTCTAATTTCGACTGCATTCTTAGGTCTTGGCCAATCTAGAATTGCCTCTACTTTCTTTGGGTCTACTGATACTCTTGCTTCCGATATCACACAACCTAAGAAAGACACACTCTTTATCCAGAATTGGAATTTCCTGAACTTTTCATAGATCTCTTTCTCCCTTATAGTTTGTAGAGCAAGGCAGATGTGCTATTTGTTGTGTTTTTCATTGGGATAATAGACAAGATGTCATCAATGAATATCACTATAAATTTTTCGAGGAACGTCTTGAAAATTCTATTCATAAGGTCAATGAAGTCTCTTGGAGCATTTGTCAATACAAATGGCATTGTCGTGAACTCATAATGCTTGTATCTTATTCTTAAGGCTGTCTTTGGAATGTCTTCTGCTCCGACCTTTAACTGATGATAGGTTGTCCTCAGGTAGAGTTTGGAGAAGACTGTAGCTCCTTTAAGTTGATCAATAAGAACTTCTACCATTGTAAAAAGATATTTATTATTGATTATAATCTTATTGAGTTCTCTATAATATATATAAAATCTCATATTTCCATCCTTCTCCCTTACAAATAGGACTGAACCTCCCCAAGAGGACGCACTTGTCCTAACCTGCTTTTTGTCTAATAACTCTACGAGTTGTTTTTTAAGCTCCTTGAGTGCAACTGGAGCCCTTCAATGGGGTGCCGCTACAACAAAAAAGCTAAAATCCGTTGTCGTAGGTGATTTAAAACTGTTGTAATTTACTGTGTTGTTAAAAGTGCGTTCAACGACAACGGATAAAATCCATTGTCACAGCTATCATTTGTGATGATTTTTCAAAAATCATAATTTTAGCAACGAGTTTTGTTTAAGCCGTCGCTAATTAGCGACGGTTTAAGATATACCGTTGCTAAAATTAGCGACAATTTTTCATGAAGCCGTCGCTAAGTAGCGATGGTTTAGAAAAAAAAANGACAGTTTTTCATGAAGCCGTCGCTAAGTAGCGATGGTTTAGAAAAAAAAACCGTCGCTAAGTTTAGAGAAGAACTGTCGCTAATTTTTTTAGTAAAATAAAAAAAATTACTTTTATAATTTAATAAATCTAAAAAAAATTACAATATTATGCTAACAATATTCATGATCTAAGCTAACACTTAAAAATTTACCAAATATTGAAGCGAAAAAACTTACCCTAAATCGAAGCTCAAATCGTCTAAGAGAGAAATATTATAAGTGTTCTGAAGTGGAGGAAAATAGACCGAAAACGCGGATATTTGTAGACAATTTGCGACTTGCGACGGTTTCTGGTAATAGCGACGGTTTTTTTATTAAACATTTATTAAACCGTCGCTAATGAAAACCGTCGCTATTAGCGACGGTTGTTTAATAAACCGTCGCTTAAGCAAAAATAGTGACATTTTTTTATTAAATCGTCGTTAATTTAAAAATTGCGACAGTTTTAATAAAACTGTCGCTAAATTTAAGCAAAACTGTCGCTAAATATATAGCCACAGTTTAAGAAAATCGTTATTGTTTGTCCAAAAAATACGCTAATCGAAAATCTAAACCGTTGTCGATTATCCAAAAAAACACGCTCAAAGACACTAAAAAAGCACTCAAAGACAACGGTTTTTAGAAAACCGTTGCCTTTGACCTCCAAAAAAACGTTAAAAATACAACGGTTTTTAGAAAACCGTTGTCTTTTGCTTAAAAAAACACTAAAAGACAACGATTTTCATTAAAACCGTTGTTAAAAGAAAAAAGACTACGATTTTTAACAAAAATTGTTGTCTTTTGGGTGTTGTTAAACCCATATTTTCTTATAGGTTGCCTTGGAGATTGATGCAACACCAAGTACCAAATTTATCTCGAATTCTACTTCAAGGTCCGGGACCATTCCATGAATCTCTTCTGGCAAAACGTCCAAAAACTCTCGTATTGAGTATATTCCAACTTCAGCTCAAATCCTTCTCGCACTTCGTTGACCATTGCTATATAAACCTATTCGCCCGATTTTATGGTTTTCCAAGTCTAGGAAGCAGAAAGAATATCTTTCTGTTTCTTGGCATTGTCATGGTTCATGATTTCTTCTCTGTTTGGGGTTCGAAATTTGAGATTCTTACTCCGGCAATCCATATTGATGGCTCTTGTATAACTAATTCATCCCAAGGATGGCGTCCAAATATACCAAAGTGAGTTGAATCAAGTCGGCACTGAATATATGCGAAATGATACCGATTTTATTCTATCTTGAAATTATCATTATTACTATCTCAAAAATTAAAACCCATATAGAATATTAAAACTTAACTCAATATTGATCTATAATCTATTTACTTATATCCCAAAAATTATAACCTAATTGCTATGAAATAAAATTTTATTTAACCTTGTATGAAAGAAACTAATCTTCAAATAATTATTTTTTTTACTAAATCTTGCTTTCATCAAGGTCATGAGCCTAGTGCATTCTAACACAAAGGAGTTCATTGAATGTCTTCCTCCTCGAATCATTCTTAGTATCATAAAAAAGATCAAAATTATTGTGTTACACTTTCTTCGATATCCACTATTAACTCATAACTTTTGATATTTACATTAGGTCATAATCTACTTTTTATCCTAAAATAATATACATTTAAGATATTCCAAGATCCTACATATTTAAAGTTAGCGCCAAGCATTCTTAATAACCCAAACTTAATGCCCACACAGTTTACTATTGACATAAAATAAACTTCTATATTGGAATACCCAAAACTTATTATATAATTATTACATCAGATTTTCTCATATTAGTTTTTATAAATAATTTATCATCCTCGAGTCAAATCCTTCATTTTAAGTCAGAAGCATAAGTCAACTCATCTCTGATAGGTGTATTCCCAACAATATAGACAAATACTTATTGTTTTTGTAATACAATTCCAAAAAAAAAATCGACAAGTAGTACAAGAAACACGTTGAATGAGATTTTTTTCGAGAAATTTTTCCAAAAATGTAAATTTTTGATATTGACATGAGGATTGAAAAAATATGTCGAGAAGATTCTAGAACAATCTACGGAATTAAATTCCGAGCTTTCTACGAAAAGTTATGAGTTTACGAAGCTTCACAAAACGACAAAAACGCGATTTAGGATATCCAAGTGAAGGAATTTCATGTTTTCGGACTATGCCTCTCAAAAAATTATGAATATTACTCGTTGGGTCGTTCCGGAGGAGGCTGCATCAGCTTTTCGCCATAATGTGACAAAATTTTTTTTCCTAACTTGATTATGAACCTGACGGTTCTAATATCAATTAAATATCACGTCCCAGACCAGGGTTATTCGACATCGGCGTTGTTTACAACCACAATATTGAAAACAAGAAGCCTCGAAGTACAATATAAATAAAAAAATGTAGTTTGTTATTAATAATCAATCAAAAAATTGTCTTTACAACGTACATTCTTAAAACGATAAAAATATGCGGAAGTGTTTACAACGAAAAATAAAATATTTAAATAAGCGAAGAATAAAATAAACTTCTTGATTCATCTTATTATCAGCCTCAAAACCGGTCTTGTTCATCTTGCTCGATTTCCTCTTCTAGCTTATCTAAGAACAGTAGAGTAAAAGGTGAGTGATATGATCTTTACTTAACAAATGGGGGCTGCTCGAGCACATATATAACAAATACACACTATCTTCAAAAGAGCAGCATATCATGCATAACATATTTCGTATCATATATTATAAACATAAACATAAGCATAACTTGGCCTAGACATTGAGATTCGTCGACTTTCCATGATTTACTGATATCACTTTCTAATTTTTACTCCTATAAAGGAGTGAGGTCATATAACGGTTACAATCACATCGTGTAATGGCCATTAACATATCTTATATTGGGATTTCCACCCATATCCAGTTGAATCCTCACTGTGCAAAAACATAAAACATACGATAATCGTATCAAGAAGATGTAGAAAAATAATTACGCTCGATCGTAACTTTTTAAAACGAAATAATTTATGCACAAAATATTTTAAAACAAACTCATTTACCTTAGCATTGCTCGAAAAATTGAAAAATGGCAGAAGATTCATGCAAATGACAGTTCCAAAAAGCAGCATCACTTCGACCAGAAAATTAGTCGTCTTGCATAATTATTTGCGACTTATTGCACCGTTGGATCGGGCCTAATTTGGACATTACGTTCACAAGTAAGTCAAATAGATTGTGTATGATGGAGATCAAGTTTGAAAGTCATTTTAACCTGATTATGTATGAAAAACCGTAGGAACATTATTATCTCCTATATTTTTAGCAGTTTGCGAAAACTATACCAAAAACTAACCGTTAGATTTGGTCGAATTTTGGATATGATGTTCAAAACATATGATGTAATATGAACAGTGGAGATAGGATTTCGACATAATCTTGTCCTGAATGTATCACTCGAAAAATAGACAGAACTTTGCCTTGCAAATTCAAAAATGCTGCAGCACTTGGAAAAGGATTTTTGAAATATAAAATCAATTTGAGTGTATGATTTTTGAGAATAAGGTAGAGGTATTTATAGGGGTGATGTTGAAATCTTTCTATAATTCGATTGATATTTCTTGCATAATTTCAAAATGCTCATTCCATAAATTTTGAGATGCTCCTTCCATACATATTACATTACAAAATTCTGAAATTTGATGTTGGACTGGATGGTTGAATGCAGACTGCTTTCTTGTACAAATTCATAATGTACCTAAACTGCACTGAAATTTGCTAGCTTATTTGTTGAGAAAAACTGTCTTGTATGTAATATTCTCTTCAAAATTTGATGGATATCTCAGCCTTGATTTTCAAGATTAATACATGTCTTGCACTGGATTTCGAATTCTATGTATTTATTGACTTGAAATTTCAAATACCATGTATTATTTAATATTTTTGAATTTTATTTTTCTTACAATAATATCATAACTAGAAATTAAATTTTTATACATGTCTATATTTAAATAAGTAGTTATATGCCCAAAAATTTGGGCTCTCGCTTGCCTTTTGTATGATTCTTCAGTGGTTTTCTAATTTTTCAAGCAATAATCAGGTAAATGTGCTTTTTTATATAATTTGGCACACTTGTTCTTTTACGTGTTCTTATGTTTTAAAATAATTTGTATATGAATTGTTTCGGTTTCCAAAATTTTTTTTGAGCATGAGTTATTTGTTTCGTGTTGTGTTAAAAGTACCATATGTTTTGGCACAATGATGATTCAATTGGATATGAGTTAGAATCCAGACATACGATAAGTTTTTGGCCCTTACATGGTGTGGTTGTATCTGTTATATGGTCTCACCCTTTTAGAGTAATAAAAATTAGAGACTTATATCAGTAAAACGTGGAAAATAGAAGAATCAAAGTGCATAGGCCAAGCAATGCTTACGTTTATGCTTATTATATATGTTATACAAAATATGATATGCATGATATGTTATTTCGAAGATCATGTGTATTTGTTAGGTATGTACTCGAATGGGTCATACTTTCTAAGTGATGACCATATCACTCACCCTTTATTCTACTGAACAAAACTAGTTTTGGGAATGATAATAAGAATGATCAAGAAGTTTATTTTATTTTTCGCTTATTTAAGTTTTTAATTCAAGTCTAAGCTCTTCCGCATATTTTTATCGTTTTTGGAGTTTATGTTGTAAAGACGATTATATTTTATTGTATTTATAAAATAAACTAGTTTTGGTTTATATTGTACCCCGAAGCTTGTTGTTTGACAATTATGTGATTGTTGAACAACATCGGTGTCAACTAACCTTAGTCTCAGAGCGTGACACATGTAATACATGGAATATAATACTTAGTATAAGAAGACTTATCGTCATGATTTGTGTGTCTGCTTCTTAACTTTTGATGTTGATTGATTTCATTATTTTTAAATTATTTGAAATATGTAGACCAAGTGGAAGAATGTTAGATCATTTTATGTAAGTCCATAAAATAAATTTAATTATGTTTAACATATTTCATTAAGATAAATTTGTGAGATGTGTCATATTTAAAAGAAAGTAAATCAAGAATATTATCTATATTAAGATGAAAATATCTTGACATTTGATTTACCACATACCGAATAAAAATCATCATTATTTTCCAAATCTTGAGTTTATATATGATGATCAGAGAACTTCTATAAATAATAGCATACATGGTCCCCAAATTAATGCAGTTATTCAGAAATACATCATCTCATAAATTGCAAATTTTTTTAGAAAATCTCTGTTTTTTCGGTGTTCGTGGGATCTTTTAGTTGCAGTTTCAAATTCAATATCAATTGTTGGAGGTAATAATTCATTCATGTTTAATTTTTCTATATATCGATCTTTACTTATTATATTGTGCATATGTAAATCGAATCTAGTTCTTCAGCATGTTATATTTCTGACAAGATATACTTATTAGACTATTAATTAAGAGAAATTCTTCTAACTGAAGAACATGAAATATAAATTTGCATATGATGTAAAATTGGAACTTACATATCATATCTAATATTATTTTCAAACCAAATTTTAGAATAACTTCAAAATTATATGAAAAAAATGCGTCACTCATAGTTTTATATCTTAATTTCTTGATAAAAATTAAGAATAAATTCTAGAATAAAAAGTTATATATTATCCAAAATTATACAAAATTTATATTTAAATTTTTTTTAAAAAAAAATTGAGCCACCCGAGTTTCTTCATGTAGCTCCGCCCGTGCCAACACCAATGATTTAATTTACACCCTAAATAACTACTAGTATATCTAAAAAATAGGGCCTAAAATTCCTCACAAGTTATATATATAAATTTATTGGAACTCTTTCCTCTATAATTAAGGTACGATGTCAAAAAAAAAAAAACCCCTAAAAATAGTAATTACATAAAGATTGATAGGGATCTTACTCCACCCACACCCCTATATATCTAAGCATCAAGACTAACCATTTCCTTCACAAATCTTATCCTATACAAAATAGAGAAAAAAATTATAACATCTCCTAAGCCACAACCATAATGGAAATGAAGAAGATCGCCTTTGCAACCCTCATCGTCGCCACTGCCACCATGGGCATTACCATGGCTGTAGAAGAGGCTGCACCGGCTCCGGGACCATCTGGTGACGCATCTGGTGTCTTCCCTACCGTCGGTTCAATCGTTGGAGCATTTATGATATCTCTTTTCGCCCTTTACAGGAACTAGGCCTTGCATGAGGTGATCAAGAAATTGTGTCCATTAGAGAAGAAAAAGATTTGTTAGTATCGTATCGTATTGTATTTGAGTCACGTCAATTCTCTGATCAAGTTCACGTGTCTCATCATATAAATTACGATGTAGTAAAAATTAATATTTATAATAATAACGAACTTACATATTTATAAGTCAAAGCAATTTTTGTGTTGATTATGCTGTATATATTTTTATATTAACTTTTTAAATTCTACTTATTCTTTTTGACATGCAACATCAAGTGAAGAATTAAGGGGAGTTCACATTTACTATCCAAAACAATTTGAGCATTCTAAAATATTGATTTAAGAGAAGAAAAAATAATACACATGACAACAAAATAAATTTAGTTTCGAGGTTTAAGTATGTGTATTATTTTATATTACGAAGAATAAATTAATTTATTTTATTCATACATATATGTATTATTCCAAAATGTTAAAAATTAAATATATAGCTATAACTATACTTGATATTGGACATCTCTGAATAAAAGTGCAAACTAATTCCCAAACATAAACTACATTTTATGCCTTTCAGGAATACTTTTATTCCCGGGAAATATCAAACAAATTAAAAAATACCATGATAAAATTATTTATTATTTTACACATTATCTTTGAAATTATAAAAATATCTCAAATGCAATTTTTTTTTAAAAAAATTCAATTACATTGTATTTTGATAGTTTCATAATTTCAAAAATAATATATTATTTAAAATGTAACTTTCATGGTATATTTAGCTTAACGTTCAATTATATTACTAAAATATTCAACCATTTAATAAATTTTTACAGATATTTTAATTTATTTATTATCTGCTTTAATTTCTGAAAATATAAATATTTTGGAGAAATTCGTGCAAATGCAGTACACACTGAACGCTGTACGTTAACGTACTACTAACTGCATATAGTTGCACATTACATTGTCAGAATCGTTACTTTTATAGTCAACGATCGTCTCCATTTGGCGGCGGCCAAGCTCCGACTCAAGCTTTGTTACCTTCAAAATCTCTTCCTCCGCCGCCGCTCATGGCGCTTCCATTTGTTCTTCAATTCTTCGCGGGATGCCTTGCAATATTGAGCTTTGTGCAGTTGGCGGCGGCGCATCAAGAGTCTGGCGAGTGGGATTGCGATGCCGACGAGGAGGCCCGAATAGTGGCCCAATTTCGACCCGGAATCGTCACCCTCGATGGGCAAGCCGAGGATTGGGCTGATGTTGACAGGTTCGAGTTCCCGCTTCGCCCAGCTCTTGACCCGGATGAGGATAAGGAGTACAAATCTGGAAAAATGAGCGTCCAGGTACCCTGAAAATTCTTCTGGTTATTTCAATTTGCTGCACAGGAGAACTTGTAATTTCGTTTCAATTGTCTTATTTGGGTGGAAGAATAATTTTGGATTTACGGCGCAAGAGAATTTTTTGCATACAAGACTTTACGATCGGCAAGATACATTAAACCAGAGTCAAGTAATTGCCAAAAATGGAACCAAATAAACTTTCTGAAAAAAGAAGAATGTAGTAGAAATATTAAATCTTTTGTCAAATGATGAATTTTATTCATTTAAATTTAACAATGAAGAGAGAAACTAGTTAATGTATCTAATCTGAGAACTGAAACAAGATGCAATGGAAAATAGACTGCTTTTAGTAACAAAGGATCCACGAAATAGAAAATTTAAACTGGTTTTGTTTTGCATTTAGAAAAAAATTATGATCAAGTTCGGACTGCTTTTCTGCCCGCAATCGCCCCATACGCCGGCGACTCTTTGATTTACAGATTGATTTTGTTGATAATGAATGATAAATAGGCTTTGCATGATGGGACGAATATTTACTTGATGTTGCAAGTTGATGGAGATTACATGTACACAAAAGGGTAAGTTTTGACTGACTAGAAGATTTGAAATTTATAATACTTTCCTTTTACTTGGATTGCATTTAATCTTTTACTCTACTTCTTTTGTGAAAAGGTTTAAATTGTTCAATGCAAATTATCATGATTGAATTTTCTGTTGATAGTTAATTATGGGAAAGTAGTTTGTTTTTGTGAGAGTATCTTGTGACGGGACAGTTTGTCTTTTGTCCTGGAACATCGATTGATCAACTTGCTGATTGTTTCATTGCTATATCCACTTATGTGTTTTCAAGGACTCGTTTCCATAACTTAAAATGGTTTCGACGCACCACTTTGAGTTTGAGGGGTGATGATGTTGTCAAATTTTTGCCAAATATCTGCTTCAAAACCTCTAGGTCAATATGTTTTAGCCAAGGTGAATCAGTATCGAATGTTACCAAGCTTCCAACGACTTGTGGTTCAGTCTCCAAAGGCGACATATGTTGACCATAAACGAGTGTTTTTGGATCTTTTAGTTTTGTCTTGCTATTTTATCTTTGCATAAATAAGTAAAAATAGAATAGGGTTCTATAGAAAGTCACATGACAAAGCTGAATCATATCAAATTCATTCCCTTTGTATTTTCATATTGCCTTTTTGTCTGGTTTCAAATCATGCAGAGATGACCATAAATGCCCATCTGTAGCCTTGATGTTTCAAATTGGTGATGATGCAACTTATCATAATGTAAGTCATTACGTAAACTTAAGAAGTTTATTCGTAGAGATTTTATTCAGCCACTCAGCAATATTTTCTTTTCTGTCACCATTATTCGTATTTTTTAAAAGGAGTTATTCTTCTTTGTACAAGATGGGTGGCTGTAAAGAATCACCAGATACATGCAACAGCACGAGTTGCCGTGGCCATGAAGTCGACATCATGCATTTCTCCATAGGAAATTCTATCCCGGGAAGGCTGTACGGCGAGGATTTAACCCATGTGAACAGCAAAAGTGGAGGGTAATTATCATGAGGATTTTCTCTTTGAATCACTGTTCTTGGAGATCACAAGCTAGTGGTTGTTAGTTATTCTCAGTTTTGTTTACTTGAACAGGTTTGGTTTGGTAGATATGTATTCATGGAACCCACACTGTCGAAACATCGATGGTCACGCCTCTGGTACTTTCACGATTCTCTTCATCACGGCCTAAATTTTCTTCAGATTGCAATTTTTCCGGGCTATTGTGTAAAAGATCATGTAATAAAGTATTCAAATAATTCACTTTACAGAAAATGGTTCTTCTGCACTAAATAACTGGAAAGCAGCATGGTGGCACAGCAGTTTTACTACCCATGCGGGTAAATGATTTTTTAGCTTTTGGAAACATGGTTATCTTTTGGTTTTCTGAAGAAACTTGTGTGGAATGGGTAACAAACATCAAAAAAGATTTGGTACTGTTGGTTTCATTTTCTTTGCCGTAAACGGGTTTCATTTTCCGCATTCCTGGAAAGTTATTTTCTGAAAATGCCTTTTATTCATGTATTCCACCCTTTATATATGTGGTGTCCTATAACATTCGTTCGTGTTTTCGGGCCCTCATAGCCAGGAAAATCTTCAGAACAAATCCACCCACAAATCATTGTCCAGACCATCGCTAATCATAACAATAATCGCCCTTTTTGATAACTGTTGCATGTAGATTATTCCATTCTCAATGGCATCAATAGGAGCAAGAAAATGCATTTCTTTTGGGAGTTGGCAACTGTATTGCATAGTTTCTGTAGATTTTCTTGCCTAATTTTTGTTATTTGGTATAAGTGCTTTCCAAAGAGGTTAAACCACTCTCTCTCTTTTGCTTGGAGAACGTAATTTTTTTCTTTCGGTTAGAGAGTTTCTAGGACGTAATTTACTTTTTGATTGATTGGTTATATCTCTCATGAAAAGTTAAATGGCAATTCTCTTATTAAGGATACACTTACTCGTCTGGACCCTTAACTAAACAAAAATGTTTCTTAATCGCAGGATTTATCGAGGATGACAGCCCGTATTCATTATCTGGTCAAAAAGGAACATACTACTTTAATTCTCTCGACCATTGAGAACCATGGATCGTCTTCAGCAGGTTCGTTTACCTTTTGTACTGGTCTCTGTATATCTACGACTGACGCTCTTAAAATTCATTGCCGGGTATTGGCATCTTACTGGTTTTAGTTTATACTTCATGGTGGTCTTAGATATTTTTGAAATGCAGGACGCACAATTCAGTATTGGGCTGTCTAGCAAATTTTCTGCAGCCTTTTGGAACCCATCTGATGGAAAACCGTGGCATGGTTCTGAGCATTATTCGATAGGCTGCGACTGGATACCGATGGATATCACTCCAGGTTTCTATGCGCAATCCAAAGTAGCGACTGGAAGTTCATGGGACGCTGCAGTTGGATTTGCTTTTCTCTTATCTTTTGTTTCGTTTTGTTTGTCTATATTTGTGGGGTACTGGGTTTCGAAAACGAAATCTATGCCTTTTACTCCTATAGATCGTCACTAATGATCTACACGATGTTTTTTGTTGGTGTAAAGTTGTTGCACTCAAACGATGCGGAAATTTTAAAATTTTACTTTTCACTTTCAAAACTTTATTGGACGTCGTATGATTTAAAATCATTTATAGGACGTGTTGTTTTGATTTATTTTTATGTGTTTAACGTCGACTTCAACTATCCCGGTATTAAGGCGGTAATAGCGTTTTTTTATAAATTTCTACGAACTTTATTTTGTCTTCTAATCAGGTCTACGATCAGAAACTTTGTTCATCGTGTAGAAATTCATACGAAATTTGGGTTAAGATTAGATCGTCGAAACTTCAAAAATCTGAAGATGACGTAGTGGCATTGGGGGCGGCGGCACGACGATGCTGTGGAGGAAGGAGTTTGTCCAAGCTTCTGTTGAGGAGGGTAGGGGGCTGAATTTTTCTTGTTATGAAGGAGAGAGAATATAGATTTAATTTTCATGACGATGTTTATTGTGTATATTTGTGTAATGTCTATTATCAATTTTTGATAAGATATATATGAATACAATATTTCAATCATTATATACACGTATATGTACACACACACGCGCGTATATATAGACATAAAATTAAATAATCACTATTTAATAATATTATATGAGAATTTTGTATATAATAGTCACAAATACTAATTTATTATTTAATTGATATATTCTAAATTTATTAAATAAATAATTGTGAACTGATTATAACTTCGATCGATGATCACATATCGACGATCGTCGATGTGTCAAGAGTACAAATCTTGTTCATATAATGAAAAATGAAAATTTCGAAAACCGAAATTTCAACTGATTCATTTTTGGCAGCTGGCAGTTTTGTAAACTCTTTAACCAAAACAGACAGTTTCACTCTTTTCGCTTAATTAGCAGTTATGTTAAACTTCACAATTTTCAATATATGTAATCCACTTATAAACTTCTTTATAAGCAATCTATTTGATTTCCAAAAATCTATGATCTTTAAATTCAACTCTTTGAATTTGATTATTTCAACTGGAACGTTGAATTCAATACTTGTGTAATCCTCAATGATTTAGAGATACAAATAGCCGCGAGTTCACAACTTCATGTGATTCAGAACAACATTTGTTTTTATTCGGGCTAAACCTAATTAGTTTCATTCTTTTCATCAACCCTTGATAAAAAAAACATCAGAACTTGAGTCTGATTGCACCCATCTAATCATGATTAGAGTATTTAGTAGCATCGTCACATGATCTCCTAAATATCATTGATAGTGCATGCAAAAATCTTAAGTTATAGTTAGTATAAAGTATTGTCCCTTCAACTTATATATCTCAATCGAATCTACAATCATTGATATATTGAGAATTGCAATGAATTCGATAGTGATGTGATGTATCTTTGAGTAATAAGAGTGACATGATATGAGCATCTGAGGAAACATATTTCTAAACTGCACGTGTCTTACTCTTGCCCGAGATTTCTTCCACTATTATCTCATCAGATCACATAAAATATTTTCACCCGTAGGCGAGCGGTGAATCCTTGACTATAGTGTATTAACTCTTACGCATTTTGAAACTACATTCAACCTTGTCAACTGATGACCCTCAGTGGAGTCGATACATAAATCAAAATGCATGGAGACTCCATGTTGTCCCAGGTCAAAGGACTAATGGTATACAACCATAACCGCGGACTATTCCACTCAATAAGTGATAACCACTTGAAAAGCCCGAGAGAGGGTTATTCAGCGCATCATCAAATGATCACCTATCTGTGTGAATGGACATCTCCATGCCTTTACCAATGAAACAAGACGTTGCATCTCCATGCCCTTACCAATCAAACTTTATCATTATTTTAGACAGCTAAATCGACCAGGAACTAATTATAATATATTACTCTTTCTAATGGCTCTTATTTTAGACAGGTTCGACGTCAGCTGCAGTGGCTCATAATTTAGTACATGCGAAGAGTTCGACATGTACTTCTGTAGCATCGAGACGTGGAACACGTTATGAACTCCTGCCATATTCGATGGTAATGCAACTCTGTAAGCTAGTGTTCCCACTCTCTCTAGGATCTCGAATGGTCCTATGAATCTAGGATTGAGTTTGCCCTTCTTCCCAAATCTCATCACACCCTTCATTGGTGCGACCTTCACGAACACATGATCGCCCACTGCAAACTTTAGATCCCTGCGTCGCTGGTCTGCATAACTCTTCTGTCGGCTCTGATCGGTCTTCATCCTGTCTCGAATCTTGATCACTAACTCTGCAGTCTGATTGACAATGTCTGGTCTCAATTCTACTCTTTCCCCTACCTCATCCCAATAAACTGGTGACCTACACTTTCTCACGTAAAGTGCTTCATATGAAACCATACCATAGATGCCTGATACTTGTTGTTATACGTGAACTCCATGAGAGGTAACTTAGGCTCCCAGCTGCCCTGGAAATCAATCATGCAAGCTTTGAGTAGGTCCTCCAAAATCTGAATCACCCTCTCAGACTGACTGTCGGTCTGCGGATGAAAGGCTGTATGGAATAGCAACTTGGTACCCAATGCCTGGTGCAGACTCTTCCAAAAAGAAGACATGAACCTCGGATCTCTGTCTAACATGATAGACACTGGAATCTCATGCAGTCTGACTATGTTGGAAACTTAATTTCGATGTTTGACAAACCATAAGTCTAATCGATTAAATCAACTGATCAAAGAAGACCGATTTCAGTTTTATCAAAGGCAATATAAAACCAGCTGAACTGGACGTCCCAGACAACTGACTAATCAATTAGACGACTAATCAGTTTCAATTGATCAGTTGCTACAAACAGTTGTAGACTTATAGACTATTGCCTATTAGCTGATCCTTCAGCTGTACACATCAAGAAAAGGACGTTCAACCGACAATAATACAAAAGCAGATTGCAACAGATAGTGGGAACGCCGCAATTCAGCTGCAGTGTACGAATGTCAGAAAAATGTTGACATGGCAAAGCAACGGATAAAAAGAGTCAAAACCTATCAACATTTTTCTGACATTCGTACACTGCAGCTGAAGAAGCCTATAAATAGCAGAGAAGAGCAGCTGAGACGATACGATAACACATCAAAATCTTGAATATCTAAACTCGTCTATTCTTTGAAAAATACGCTGTTACTCTGCTGAAATAGAAGCTCACACTTATTGCATATATTCATAGCAATCAAGGCTACTCCTTCGAGCTTTATAGTAAGATTATGATATAACACAAATGATTTAACCTATCATCTAACCTAGAATTAAAAACTGAAGATCAAAAAATTTAAAACCAAAATAAGGATGAATACTTATAATTTTGTACAACAAAATCTAAGAGTTTTATTATTCAGATATGAATATTTTACAAGAAGATATACAAGAGAGAGAGATTGGAGAAACTCAACTGTGTCCTCCTAAGTTTACAAACATTCTTGTTATGTACATAATAGAATCGGACTTCAAATTCCGGATTCCAAAAGAAAATATAAACAATAAATTACATAGTGGTGTTATGTCACTTTCTATAATGCTGGTGTGTCACTTCTTGGGTAAAACTGTTTTTGAACACTGGATAAAAAGAGATGCATTCATCCATAAGTTTTTTGAAAGTTCTGGCCGAATTGTTGCTGAAGCACCAAATATTTTCTACCAAATGAAAACCAATCTGGGTCCTGGGAATAAAATTCTTTTTCTGTCAATGATGATATGTTTCATTCTTCAATAGAAATAATTTTCTTTATAACAAATTTTGAGAAACTATAATTTCCTTTTTATTGATTATTACAGTAATAGAAGATTTTCATAAAATCTTATTTGTTTATATGAACTGTATACATATGATGTATTGGTTAATTATCTTTCCATAATAATTCATGGAGTTTTTTCCCATTGAATATCAATTTTATAATAATATTAATGTTTTCAAAATATAAATAATAATATTGATAATATCAATATTATTATTATTATTAATATTGGTATTATTATTAATATTAGTTTTTTTGAAAATAATAATAATAATAATAATA
>NC_133319.1:16366476-16383274 GCF_012295235.1 Primulina huaijiensis
ATTATTATTATTAATTTTGATATTAAAATTAATAATAATATTTTTGAAACGGAGATGGTGAATGGATGGAAATTTTATCCCTGCGAGTTCGGGTTCAGGTTCAGGAAATCTCCAAACTCGAAAAACTGGGATCTGGACGAGTATGTGGTTAAGAATTAAATTCAGAGACGGAAATAATGATAAGAATGAAGATAACAACCCCGTTCGATCTCGTCGTCATCCCCAATAATATATGGAACTTTGGAGTCATCACCTTGTATCTTGGTCTAAGTTCAAAACAATCATATCACCGTTGATCCAAAAGGCCAAAAAAAAATTATAAAATCATATATATATGGAAAGATGGAAATTATTAGAAAAAGAAACTATATCCAATATTGAATAATATATATTTCCAATTTATTATTATGATCCAGAAAATTATTAGAAAAGAAACTACATCCAATATCTGATAATATCTTTTGTCCAATTAATTATTATGATCCACAATTAATTTCTGCGTGTATTTTTTCAATGGTGCCAGTTTTATTCCAATTTTTGGTTTTATATATGCCAAGATGTGACCATGGTAATTGGTACATGAAAATATCAAGTTTCCTTCCTGTCAATTATTGTATTCATATTATCTCATATTCAATAGAAAGTGACAAACCACCACCCCACGTTTTAAATTCATCTCCAATTATTAAATAAGTAATAAATTTTCATTAAAACAACTCACATTTGCTTTCTCTTTGTTGTTAATTATATATCTCAACTGAAAATAATTTAAGGTTAAGGGAAAATTGTAAATTGTTTCATTATGTTCATGTTTTTACAATTTTAGTCGTCTATGTTATCGAATTTCAGTTGTAATACGTTACATTTGCATTTTTATAATTCTAGTCTTTTTCTTACGTGGTACTGACGTGATGCTGATGTAGTCTAGTATCACATAAGTACTTTCATGTAAAAATGACTAAAATTCAATTCTTTTAGTGGACCAAAATCGCAGACATAAGACGGAAAAAAGTAGTTTTCCCTTCAATTTAACCTTTCCATAACCAATGTTGATGCTTCATTTGTATTTTTAAATTACAGTAAATATTCCTGCTATTATATACTGAAATTGGAAATCACCTTTGGTCCAATAAAGAAACAGGGTTGATTCTATCCTATACGTAGGAGCACTACCCCATGATAGAATCAAGAGTCCAAATTTAACCATGCATACATGGGGTCCACTAATTTTTTTAAAATCACATATGTGTGTGAATCTTGTCCATCCAAACCATGTGGGGACACTACATCGAAGCTACCAAAGAACAGGATATCGAAGGTTATAACATCGTGTGTAAATACTTATTGTATTGATTATACGCTATACAATAAAACAATCGATCTAATAATATCTGGATTACCATTAATCAAACAAAATAAGTATCATATAAAAAATAAAAAAAATTGTTTTATATATCTCAATACTTCTTATGGAAAGATTGAGATAGATTCGTATGAAAGTATGCAACAATCCAAGGAGGATAAAATTGTCCCTTTATACTACAAAACATAAAAACGGATGGCATTAAACCAATTATCAAGTGTGAAAATCACTCGTATGTGTATTTTGATTTCTATACGTTGAATGGCGTTAATTGCTATTTTGGAATCTGGAACCAATTCAAACTAGATAACATAGTGATACCCTAGAAAGGCTGGGTCATCCTTGGACTCGAGCAAAAAAGAGGAACAAAGCAGGACCAGATTTCAAGTTGCTCAGAGAAACTAAGTATAGTCTAAGTAGAAGTTAATCAGGGTTCAAATCACCTGACATGGGTTATCTCGCCCGACCAGGGATCATCTTCCTTGACCAGGATACATCTCGCCTGACCAGGTTTAAGGTCACCCGATCAGGGTCATCTCACCCGACCAGAGTTCATCTCCCATGACCAGGGTCATCTCGATCGATCATGGTTCAGGTCATCCAACCAAGGTTCATCTTCTCCGACCAAAGTTCATGTCCCGAACTGGGTTCATCTCGCCCGACCAAGTTTCATCTCACTTAATCACCAGCAAAGATCTTTCTAGATCGGGTTCCTTCCCACATGTGTCGATTGCAAGAAGATGGGTCCGTCAGTATGGGCCACCATGCCTCGAAATCATTAGCTTGACAATCAGTGCCATGACAAAACCATAACAGTATGGGTCGCCATGCCTACTGACAAAGGACAGGGCATGTGCAGTTGTCTAATCAGGAATAATGTCCAAAAAATATAATCTAGGTCATCTTTTCCTCTATAAATATCAAGGTTTTCTCATTTATCTGAGACATGAGATATTGCATTAAATAAATTATATCTCTACTTAGTGAATCATGTACTGACTTGAGAGGTGGAGTGACTATACCGAAAACCCTTCTGACGCCCCACTAACATTTTTTTGTTGAATGTGTGCAGATCGTCTGGCTGGAGCTCACTCCATCAGGCCAGGCACATCTCACCAGGCCAGACTAGGACACACGGGCTCATCTCATTAGATCAGGTACCCAAGCTCATCTCACCAGACCAAACCACTCGGGTTCATCCCATCAAATCATGCCAAGCCAGACAGGAAACTCGAGCTCATCTCATCAAGCCAGGTCAAGACACCTAGGTTCATCACACTAGGCCAGGCCAGGCCAAGCCCATCCTACTAAGCCAAGCCGCCTAGGCTCGTCCCCATCAGGTCAGGCTAGGCTTATCTGATCAAGTCAAAAATCTTCACATGGAAAGTACACATTTCTGTTCGGTAGATTGCTCACTTAACTAACCTAATCTAACCCGACATCATCACACAACAAACTGAAATACACTTGAAATAAACGCCATGCACGCGGAAATGCACCTGAAACTTATAATTTTAATTATCATACCCACGATATTTCTCCTGAATATATAAAAGCTACCGGAAGGTCTCGAAAGGATATGAATACTATTTTGATTTTAAAATTGATGGTTTAAAATATATAAGGATGGAGGTGGGAATTCTTTTAATCTCCGTGAAAATATTATTCATCTTTTCATTCAGTTGTAATATTAAATAGCCAAATACAAAAAATTGACTAAACTTACATTGCTCCAAATGTGAGAAACAGAGAAAGTATTTCATTTTAACTCATATTGAATCTCCATTGAATAGGTCTTTTGTGAATCGGTCTCACGAATTTTTATCTGTGAGACAGGTCAACCCTACAGATATTCACAATAAAAAGTAATACTCTTAGCATAAAAAATAATAATTTTTCATGGATGACCCAAATAAGAGATTCGTATCATAAAATACGACCCGTAAGACCGTTTCACACAAGTTTTTGTCATCTCCATTTTACTCTATGATTCTATTATCATTTAAAATGAAGAAGGATAAAACAATAATTAATCATCGTTACGATGAAAATCTTTGCTCGAAGGAATCATAGAGATGCCCTTAAAGGGTGTATCAGTTAATAAAGTAGGTGAACGATTGATCAATTGTCAGGAGTTCGATTCTCACTACCAACAACTCTTTAGACAAGCTTGTCACACGAGATTTTCTCAGTGTGGTTTAACTTATTAACGTGAATTGCAGGCTATTGTATTAGTATGAGAGTTTGATTATTGTGTTAGTTCAGAGATTTATTCAATGTATACCGAAGAACAACACCTGCAAATTTCTACGTCATAAAAAAAAAAAAAAAAGTAACCACGAAGTAATTGTATGCAATACACAATCGATATCTTTCCGAATATTCATTTATTGTTCCAAAATTAATTTCAAGAAATTAATTATTTCCATGTGTAGACAATGATTCGGTGTATTTTTTCCATCACAATATATACCTCCATTTGAAAATTCTACGTATAAAGATAAAAGATGGCCAATGGCTATGCTTTTCGCGATTCTGCTCAACCCTATCCTAGCTTGGTGATGGGGATATATGAGTCGTGCATGCTTTGCTTTATATATACTAGTAAATTATGCACAAACATTTTGTATATAAAATTATAATCATAATTTATTTAATATATTTTTTATTTTATTAAATATTTAACTTCATATTTAATTTAATAATAATTGATAAAAATTAGTGAGATGTCATAGTGCAATTTGAGAAGGGTAATATTAAAAATATGTTGTAGCAATTTTGAGAAAAAAATGTTGATGTAAGAAAAATTTGAGAAACAAAAGATGATATACTATATGTGTCAGATTCTTATATAATAATATATATTTTTTAAAAAAAAATTGTCGATTTATAGTTATTTAAAAAAAAACTGGTAAGTTACCAAAAAAAAAAAAAAATCAAATGAATAGATGATTTGTAGTCGATTTTGTACCAAAATCCCAATTAGGACGAGATATCAAACTCCAATTGAAACAAACTCCTCTTTAAATTAAAAAAGGCAAAATATTGTGTGAAACAGTCTCACGGTTTGTATTTTGTGAGACGAATCTCTTATTTGGGTCATCCATGAAAAAATATTACTTTTTATGCTAAGAGTATTACTTTTTAATGTGAATATTGGTAGGGTTGACCCGTCTCACAGATAAAGATTCGTGAGACCATCTTATAAAAGACCTATTCACTAAAAAAAATCGAGATATATCGATAGCTTGTATTGGATTTGATACGAAAATTCGGTCTCACGGGTCGTATTTTGTGAGACAGATCTCTTATTTGGGTCATCCATGAAGAAATATTATTTTTTTTATGTTAAGAGTATTACTTTTTATTGTAAATATCAATAAAGTTGATCCGTCTCATAGATAAAGATTAGTGAGACCTAATCACTAAAAAAAATCGAGATATATCGATAGCTTGTAGTGGATTTGATACGAAAATTCCAAACAAATCCTTAGATAAGATATCTCGTGTGACAAATTCTCCTCCAATAAAAAATTAATTATTATTTGTTATTATTTTTTTAAAAAAAGGTCAAAATCAGAAAGTTGAATTATCTTTGGTCCCACTTGATGTGGCATCTAGTAAGTGGTTATAGGTGGATGTTGGCGGCTTATATTCCAACGCTTGGTTTTGCCTAGTCCCAAGATGTGACCGATTGATGATCTTATAGACGATAATTATCAAGGTTCGTCCCATTATCTTATTATATTCATATTATACTCACGTTTTAAATTCACCTTAAGTTAAATAAGAGCATTAATTAATTTTATTGAAAAAAATTCATTTACTTTTTCTTGATCACTATATTATCTTAACTGAAATTAATTTGATTTACATTTTATTTTAACAACTTCATATCAGATATTGATGTTCCATATTTACTAGATGCAATTAAAATAATTTTATTAAAATACATAAGAAATTTGATAATTTACATGCATGTGGTTCACGGGGACCTTCAAATTTTCGGGATGTTACACTAATCAATGAACAAATGTAATTAATAACGAAAAAACGATGCTTAAAGGAAATGACAGAAGTTCGAAGGACAAAACTATTTTTGTATCTCTTCTTCTGTTTCTAGAAAGATTCCACCATAATACTTTGATAATTCTAATTTTTCTGTTGATGACAAAACCAGGCTACAAGTCTGCACAAAAATTTAGAGTTAAGAAAGATAGGCGATGTAAAAAAAAAATGAAATTCAATTAGTAAATGAAATGTTATTTTTATAGGTACAAGAAAAAAAATAAGGGGAAGTTGGTGAAAAATCCTCAATCAAAACATTTCTTTGAGTTGAATCTCTACCAACAAAATTGTGGTACTATGTCATACAAATTGTGGTACACTTCATGTGGAAATGTGGTACTAAAAAAGTACCCAGGGACTGAACACAAAAAAAAACGACGGCTGAAGACTGAAGGCCAATTTCTCGAAAAAATAAGTTCTAATACACCTACAAAAAAATAGGAACATGTCTATCTTATGTGGCTAGCACCTCCATTTTTTCTGTATATCCTCTTCCTTGCTCGTCCTTTCGTCAGTCGGAACTGAGACTCGATGGTAGACATATTCTTGATTACTTGAGCCTTGAAACTGTCGAACTGCACCCGGTGAGCACAATTTTTTTAAATTCTATGACATTTACGGCTTGAGAGATTGTGAGAACCTGATTAATAATATGATGAAAAGGAGTCTTATATGGAAAGTATGATAGAAAATATTTTGTAAGAGGGCCTGAAACGTCCACTACTTTTTTGATTTTAAAATCCTACTAAATTTTTTTTTAAAATTCGAAACTTGCAATTTAAAATACTCAACATTTCCAAAATCTAAAATTTCACATTTAAAATCTCAAGTGCATAAAATCTCAAAAATCGCCAATTTACAAAATCCTACGTCAATCATTAATATGATACAAAACTAAACTTTAAATTAAAGCATAAAAATCTCTAAATAAATCATTCTCAAATTCTTTATTTAAAAACTTTAACTATCAAGCTAATGTGGAAAATGAATGTCCCTCGAGAGTGTACTGTCGAACCCGATACATTCAAGCGTCAACACCTCCCTCAAAAGCATCGTCACCTGCAACCATCCAAACCTAGTGAGCCTAATGACTCAGCACGTTCTAACCACACATAACAAATAATACATGTACAGACACATGCATTAAAATCATGCTTTTATTTAAAATAAATTTTAAGCATAAATAAATCATGAGTTGTAAAATCATAAAATCGTAAAGCTTTGCATCATTTATCATTTTGGGTGAAGTTTGATCCTTGAAAGTGACTAGTCTTTTATCCTCCGGTCGACTGATCAGTCTTTAGCTCCACATAAGCATGGGTACGGGCACTAGGCACCGCCATAGAAATACGATCTTCGGGCTCCATCTGGAAACTTTTTCCCGAAAACGGGCTCCCTTTGGAGCCTTTTCTCTCACGACATTTCCATAAGATTGTAAGTTCACCGTTCCTTCTTAAAACGGATCCCCCACATATCCTCTATCCTTTTATCACCGTCAATTCACATCCCTCAAAACATTTTTCTTTTTTCTTGGTAAAGCATAAAATATCATGACTTTCCAAAAATAGCATTTTAACAGTAAAAATTGCACAGCTTTACCATAAATCATAAAATATCATATTTTCATCAAAATAATCATTTTATATCATTTATCATGCATTATGATCCTTGGGACGCTACCAAGAATTTTCGTACTACCCAGGTGTAAAATGACTGTTTTGCCCTTAGGCGTAAAATTCTCAATTTTGATTTTTTCTTACTTTTATTGACTCTAGACCATCCTAAATAATTATTTAAGCTTATATTAAATTTTTAATAATTTTATTTGACGTAAATTCGAGGATTTCGATTTAATAATTTAATAGCTAAACCATGAAGCGTTTTTAACCCGAATAAATTCAAAACTTAATATTTTCTTCCTAAATTTTAAACATAAACTTTTCATCCCTAAAATTAACATGACACCTTAAAATACACCCATAAACATTTTTTAGACGTAACTTAAGCCCTCGACTAATTTCCCAATTCGTCTTTATAACTTAGGCGTACCTTCTGGTTTTAACCCGAATGAACTCAAAACTTAACCAAAATTTACCAAACTTGAACCGTGACTTATTAACAGCTAACTAACCCTTTTTCATCCCAAACCAAGCCAATTAAAATACATAGAATAGCTTAAACAGCTACTGAAAATTCTGCACTCTTTTTCCGATACTCTAGCTTGAACCAATCATTTGCCCCTTCGTTCCTAGGCCTCTACCTACCCATCAAGCCCTTATCTCACCTTGTTGGGACCCTAACCAAACCCCTTAGAGCCTACAGGACCAGCCCTACAGCCCTTGCACGGTAGAGCCCTCAAACCCGTGCAACCTTGGACTCACGCGACCAACCTTCACCCTACAACCCTTCCTCCTTGCACCAGCCTTTCCTCAAGCCATCTAGGACCATGACTAGACCCTATTAGGACCCCTGGACGTGACCCTACAGCAGCACACAGCCGCGCCCTCCTAGAACCCAAGTTCAAAAACCCTAGTCCCATAAAAATCTAATTTTCGTTCATATTATTCTCCTATCTTTTCCAGCCCTTAAACATGCATTTATGGACCCTTAAACATGTGGAAAAATGTCCCTTCCCATAGCCCTACCATGGCAGCCTCTTTGAGCATCATAACCATGAATTTAGAAACACAAAACTCAAGTTTTGTTCATGTTATACCATAAAAACGAAAATAAAAGGAGGATTTCATATTTTTCATGCAAACATGATTAAACACACATAATATGATTTGAATGATGCAAAAAAGAAGGTTCAGAAATGTTCCTTTGCGTTTAAAACGCTCGAAATACGAGTACTGTAGCAGTGGAACGTTAGTGACGATTTTTATTTTTTTCTACCCTTTTTTCTTGTCAAAACCCCATCAAAAACCCACCTTGGGATACAAGAGAGTCGAGTGATCATTGTTGGAATGAAGAACGAGGAAGAAAATCGAAGAATGGACGAGAAAAAAATTCAAAACTTCACCTTGCAAGTCCTTTGGAATGGCTGCTGTTCTTCAATGTTTCGGCCATCATGTTTTCGTGATTTTGTGTGTGTGTGCGTAAAACTCTTTTAAAAAGAATTTAAAAAGGTCTCCTAAACACTTAATTAATGGGATTAATTAAGCCAAGCTTTTTAAAAATTTAATTAGGCCCATTAAAATTAATAAAATCATTATGCCTTAATATAAGTGATTTAAAAATATATATTTCCAAAAATCTCTTGTAAATTACATAAAATTCTTTGTTCCTACAAAATAATTTAAATTTGACCTTAAAATACTAAAATTCTTAAAATATTTAAATCATGAAATCAAACAAAATCGCACAATTAATCATTTATTCACTCAAAATATATCAATCATGCATCCAAAATCATTTAATTAAAATATTTTAGCAATTTAATAATTTTCATGCATGCGGTCTACGTGGACTGATTTCGGGCGTTACAAGGACCAACTTGATCCGCCACAGCACCATCGGCTGGACTTGAGATGAAATGTCCATTACTCGTTTTTCTTTAAAATATCCTAGAAATTTTTTTCTACCTAAGCATTTGGCTGAAAGTATACATAAATATATTTTAAAGTACTTTTGAACCATTTAAAAATAAACCAACCAACTTAATATTTAAAAATCCAAAAGAAAGTAATTCAAAGTATAAAATCGTAAACGTCAACCAACCTAAACTAATATTATTTAAAAAATAAACTTAACTCTAACATCCTCTCAAAAACCTCTCAAAAGGATCATAAGTCATAAAAATCTTTAAGTAATCATAAATCATAAACGTAATTTTATTTGCGGAAAACTAGCGATGGTCCTCGAGTTGTGTGCACATTCAGTCCATCTAGTTCAACCATCAAGACATCCATTAACATCAATCTCATTCTCACTTGTATCGATCACACCTAGTGAGTCTATTGACTCAGCAAACCTTAATCATGATAGCAAGTAAAACATATATATTCACAAGCAATAATGAAAATACTTTTAAGACAATAGCTTTTAATGAACATAATCTTAAACATTTTCCTTTCATCGCATCATATTTTTTTTCATCATATACGTATACGTTTCCTTTTTTATTGAATTCAGATCCTCAATTATGACTTTCGTATTAGCTGTAGGTCGATGGATCCATCTACGTATTACCACGGTACCGGGCGACGGGAACATCAGCAATACTCTCACCCGTCAACTGAGCAATGGCCTTATATATCATTGTATCATCATATTAGTCACAATCAATCCACCTCCTTCAACTTTTCATATTTCCATTACTTATAAAAATTCATGCACATATAAATAATTTTTATTTTAAACCAAGTACGCAACATGTCTTTTAGTATTAAATGTCTTTTAGTATTAACGTTTCATCATAAAATTCTATAAACATTTGAAATAAACATTTTAACAGTTATTACAGCATTCAGGGCACTGACAGGACGTCTAACATTTTTCAGGTGTAAAATGACCGTTTTGCCCCTGAAACCTTAACTTTCCCAATTTATCCTTACACCTTTAAACGACGATCCAAATCATTTCAAACTTAACATGACACCTTAAAATACACTAATAAATATTTCTTAGACGTAAACTTAAGCCTCTCAACTAGTTTCCCAATTCGTTTTTAAAACTTAGACGTACCTCCCGGTTTTAACCTGAATGGACTCGATACTTGACCAAACTTGAACCATGAATTATTAACACCTAACTAACCCTTTTTAATTCCAAACCAAGCCAATTAAAACCCATAGAACAGCCTAGGATCCTTCTGAAATTTTCTGCACAGAAGAACCCTAGCTCTAGTTGGTTCGAACTCTAGCATGCTTCAGCTCCAGCCCTTAACCACTATGTCTAGACCTTATTTGACCCTCCTGGGACCATTACCAAACCCTAGACAAGCTACTGGAACAGTCTCTACAGCCCTTGCACTAGTACGGCCCCTATGAACTCTTGCTGGTATATGTCTTGAACTTGATCGTTCTAAGTCTAATTCGGCACATTTCTTCTTTGTTTTCTCATCAATAAGTACTCTTTGATCTCTCTTCTTCTTGAAAGCGCTCTTTACATCTTTGGACAGTCTCTTGTCAAGTGGCTTCTTATTCCCCTTCTTTGGCATGTTGCAATCTTCAATGAAATGTCCTCACTTTTTGTAGTTATAACAAGTTTGATTATAATCATCTTGGTTTTTTTACAATAAAAATTGATTTAGATTGACTTTATTAATAAACTTACCAAATTTCTTAAAAAAATAAAGACATGGTCTTATTTTTTATATGGTTAGAAAATTCTTGCTAGAAGCTTCTTCATTAGCCATTGTCTTTACATTATATTCTTTGGGAAGTGATGTCATAAGGCAATTTCACTGTTAAAGTATTTTTTGTCGTTCATGAAACTCATTAAGAGTTTCACCGGGCTTCATCTTGGAATTATCTAAATTCCGGATTGCAACGGTCAGCTTGTTCTCCTTGGTTTGATCGTTGCATTTGCAAAGTTTGGTCAGATTCTCTCAAATTTCTTTGGTTTTTGTACATGTTTTTATCTTACTGAACATGTTTTTGTTCTGGGTCTTGTAAAAGATGTCCTTGGCAATGTTTTCAAGTTTTTCTTCTTCTTTTCATCAGCAATCCATTCTAACCGGTGCTTCTCAACCATTTGTGGTGCAACCTAGATCACTGCAATAGTTGTACCCGCTTTAAAGATATTTATCGAACTTCACTAATGACATATCGTGTACCATCATCTTGAGCTGCTAAATGTGCCTACATTTGAAATTTCCATTCATCATTATCTTCTTTGAAAACCATTAGAATTTTGTTAAAGATGTCATTTTAAAATATAGTTATCAGAGTTCAAGAAAACCTTCTCTGATATCACTTGTTAGGATCATATTAAATTTTAGAGGGAACTGAATAAAATATTTAAAAAAAATTTAATCGTTCTTAACAGTTTTAGGCTATTAAAAAATATTATTGAACGGCTAGACTTTCTGGACCACTAAAAGGTGAGTAAGTGTGAAACAGTCCGGTTTGACTAGTAATGTATTATATTTGACAGTTTAATAAGAAACGACTTAAAATATGATTTGCAAGACTGTAAAGTACGTAATGAAATAACACAAGTATTTTTATGGATGTTTAGAGATTAAACTCTTACGTCACCTCTTCTTCCACTTAGGAAAGTTTCCAATAAAAGACTTTAGTTTTACAATGTATTGTAACAACCCACTTCAGTTAGCACCAAAAATACGAAAAACCAACTATCGGTTTGAAAACTTGAGTAGTTGGTGTAGCAAAAAATGATCCTTGATTATCTGATATAAACTGATAAGACTATGTTAATTGAGCAGCTTGAGATCGAAAGATTAAGTGTGCTCGAAGATCTTGAAATATTCCGGCTTGAGAATATTTCGGTTTCTGTAAATGATCGATAGTCATCTTCTTTTAAAAGTTCTACATATTTATAGTTAAAAAAACTCCGACGGTCGATTTTTTTTCAATGATCATCTGTACTATCACGCGATAGAATGAATATGTCTCTTTCAGTCGTCGTACGTATCATTAAATGTTCATTTAATGTTCCCCGTGGTTTTGCGACTTTAAGCTTTTGCTTTTCATAAAGCTGACACACCATGTCCGGAATATGTAATTTTTTGTCATTTGAGAGTTGGTAGTATATTGTGTAATCATTCTAAATAAGGCATACATTGAACAATTTGGCTTTCAGTATCCTATTTGAAATAACTCATTTCTGACCAGTTTCAATGCGGTTGGATCTTCAACGGTTTTAACACCTGTACTACCAGTCAGTTTGACAAATGATAGTTTACAATTGAAGTTTAGATATTATGCGGCTTTAATTCTTGCCATTACAGCTTGATTTTATGATGCTCTTGTCTGAACGTGTAAGGTCTAAGAAATTCGAGCTACGTAACCTGACTTCATGCAATCCAAGGTTTTTATTTAAAATATATTTTTAATTTTTATGCATTTTATTGTATGAGTATTGCATCGATAGGTGTTATTTCATGTTTATTTTAAATTTTCATGCATTAGGGTTTTAAGTTACATTTCGCGCTCGAACGAGTAACGGAGATCGGTGATAATCAAGAAAAATATTTTTATTGAATAATTATCTTTAGTTATTTAATATATGGTGTATTTAAGGAGGAATTTCGAAAATAGGCCTTGGTTGGGTATTTTTATTCGATGGGTCGTATTTTAAACTAGTAAGCAAATTTTAACGATTCGAAAGACTTTTTGAGGGTTCGGGCAATATTTTAAAAAACGTACCAAAATGAAAAATTTTCGAGAGTGTTATTGGGCTCAATGGGTTTATTTTATTGTTTAATGGTGCCAAAACCCTTTTAATTCCTTTAATTTTTATTTAAAGGCCCATTATTGCTTAACTATACCATTTAAGCACTCCACACTCTAACCCTAACCCTAATCTACCTCTTGGCAGCCCACCCCATAGCAGAAACATCAGTTTTCAAAAATTATTCAGCAGCCATTCTTGATTTTTCCCTTAGCTTTCAAAGAAAATCTTCATCCACCTCTCCGGTGCACGTTCTTCGCAAGGGCCTTCAAGTTTTCGAGCGTTTAAACGTTAAGGCACGCTATGTATCTTCTTTTTCTCATCATTCATGCTTTATTTATGCTGATATATGTGTTGTGTATGAAGATGGTTCGGTCCTTGCATGTTAAAACGTTTTTGACTTCGTCTTGTCATGAAATACATATGTTTATGCATATATATCCCGTTTTCTTGATTTATTTGCAAGGGGGATGCTATGGCTAAGATTTTTGAGGCATTTCACGTCAAGGGCTAGGATGTCAAGGGGCTGGAGTCGGCTAGGGGGGGTCGAGAGTTGTGAGGGCCGATCGATTTATTGATAGTTCTTGGGCGTGGGTATGGTGAGATCGAAGGTGTTGGGTGTGCCACCGTGCATGGCTCGATTCCAGCCAAGAAGCTGGCCATCTTAGGTCCCTGACAGGGCTGGGAGAGGGCCATGAACAGCTGGTTGTGGTCTAGGAGTCGGTCGAAGGAGTTAGGTTTAGGGGTGGCTCGATTGTCTTGTTGCGACGGGGCATCGGGGGTAACACATGGGGCTGGTGCTTCGGGCAGTAGGGTTATCTACGGTTGGTCAAGGAGAGTTTCTTGAGTTTGAACTTGGTCCCAGTATAGTTCGTTAGGCGCTGGTCCGCTCGATCTTTAGCTAGGACCGAAAATTTAGAACCATGGTGCACTAGGGTTTCGGCCGTTCTTAGTACAGAACCATTCAGTAAGTTGCAGCAAAGTATTGAGGACCTTAGGTGGCTCAAATTAGAGGATTTTAGGTATGATTTTATGATATTAAGCTATGTTGTAAGTTTGGAAAGATTTGGTTAAGTTTCGGGTTGATTCGGGTTAAAACCGGGACTCCGGTTCAAGTTTTAAAACGAATCGAGTGAGTTTTGAAACGGGCTCGAGTTTACGTCTAAGAACGTTTATAAATATGTTTTTAGGTGTTTTAAGAAGTAATTTGGTTGGATTTGGGACAAAATTTTGAGGTCCAGGGAAAAAATGATAAATTAGGGTTTTAAGGGACAAAAGGGTCATTTTGCACTCGAGTCGAGTTAGAAGTCCTGGCAGCACGCTAAACACGATTTTACATGTTTTAAATGTTTATGATATCATGTGTATGACTTTTTATGTAATTATGAAAAAAATACACTGCATCCTTGATTTTAAGAAAAATTTACGTATATGCATGATTTTATTAAGTGATGAATATGATGACATGTTTTGAAGGATAGGAGTTAGTTGTGACTAATACGATGACACGATAACGTGTAAGGCCAAGGCCCAGTGGACGGGTAATGTTGTCGCTGATGCCTCCGCCGCCGGGTATCACGACACTTAGATGGATCTATCGACTGACACGATGATACGAAAGTCACAACTAATGAACAAAATTCAAATTAAGAAAAATGAACACGTATATGGTGATATGGTGTGATAAGTTGTGAAAATATTTATAATTCGACATGTTATGATTATGCATGCGACTTTTACGATCATGAAATATATTTTTATTACAGTACTTTTCACCGTTGCTTGTTATGTTTATATATTTGCTATAATGTTACAGGTGTGTTGAGTCTTTAGACTCACTAGATGTGAATGATGCAGGTGAACATATTGATCAGGAGATTGGAGATGCCGAAGACTAAGTAGGCAGAGTTGGATGTGCGCATGCGAACCCAAGTACCGTATTTTCCGCACATCGTGTTTTGAGTTAGGAGTGGATGGATATTTTTCATACTATGTTTTTTTAATATGTTGATGGTTATCAGGAGTTTCACATGTTTCATATTTGATTTATTTTTAAAACGTAAGCCTGGGGATGACGATTTGTCATGGATTTTAACTGTAATATTTTACTCGTTAGTTGATTACTGATATTTTAAAAATGTGATTTTTCAGCAGTATTGCATGCATGCATTTCAGTGTAACTTAAAAAAATTTCTAGTAGCATTTTTAGTAGTAGGCGTTTCAGAACGACTAAAACTAATCCAGAGGTCTGGAAACTTAAAATACAATAGAATATATAGATGTTGGATCTTAAACAACTCTATTATTTTATCAATTACCAAAACTTAGGATAATAGAAATATTCTAACAAAACTTATTAAAAAAAGAAACTATATCCAATAATATAATTTTCCAATGTATTATTATGATCCACAATTAATTTCTACGATATTTCCATTAATTATTGGTCTACTGTTGAGTGTATTATTTCAATGGTGTAATTTTCTTCCAATTTTTTGTTTTATATATCCCAAGATGTGACCCTTCACGATAAATGATACATGAAAATATCGGGGTTCCTTCCTCAATTATTGTATCCATTTTATCTAATTAATTTCTACTATATTTCCATTAATTATTGGGCTATATGGTTGAGTGTATTATTTCAATTGTGTAATTTTCTTCCAATTTTTGGTTTTATATATCCCAAGATGTGACCCTTCACGATAATTTGTACATGAAAATATCAAGTTTCCTTCTTGTCAATTAGTGTATTCATATTATCTCATATTCAATAGAAAGTGACAAACCACCATCCCACGTTTTAAATTCATATCCAATTATTAAATAAGTAATAAATTTTCATTAAAACAATTCACATTTGCTTTCTCATTGTTGTTAACTATATATATATCTCAACTGAAAATAATTTAAGGTTAAGGGAAAATTGTAAATTGTTCCGTTATGTTCGTGTTTTTACGATTTATGTCGTCGATGTTATCGAATTTCAGTTGTAATACGTTATACTTGCTTTTTTATAACTTTAGTCTTTTTCTTACGTGGTGCTGACGTGATGCTGATGTTGCCTAGTATCACGTAAGTACTTTCATGTAAAAATGACTAAAATTCAATTCTTTTACTTTAGTGGACCAAAATCGCAAACATAAGACGGAAAAAGTAGTTTTCCCTTCAATTTAACCTTTCCATAACCAATGTTGATGCTTCATTTGTATTTTTAAATTGTTGAAATTTAATATTTTAATATTTAATATTTGAATATTGAATGTTGAATATTTGAATGTTGAAAATTAGGTGTTGAACATTGAAATTTGTGTGTGATGATGAAGGTAATGATGTAATTTATTTTTGGATTATTTGTAAAGATTTTCTATAAATAGATCTCTCATTTGTGAAGAAAATCACAATTGAGTTGAGAGAAAAATATTATAAAGTGTGTAGTGTGATAATTTTGAGAGTTTGAGATTTTTACTTTTTACCGTAAATTTTTACTTTTTCACAACACGTTATCATCACGAAACTCTAAAAGTCCTCCATATTTTTCCAAGCTCCAAAAGGTAACAAAAGCAATAATATTTATTTTACTGTTTATTTATTTATTGTGTATATACTTAATAGATAATATAATGTTATAACAAAATAAATTTTTCAAAAACTTGTTATAAATCCTGGGAGGATGTTAAGACGACATCCCACATCCCGATAAGGGATACGACAAGTATAAAAGTCTATAAGGTTTTTAAACAAAATATCTTATGACACCTCATTATAATATTGTGATATGATATACATAATTATTTAAAACATTACTAATATTATATACACCATATTATTACCATAAAATTATACAAATACATACATTTATTTTCTTGTACACCAACGGTCATAAACGGTAACAAAACGGCTAGTTTTTGCCCTATAAATATGATCTCACAAACACATTCAATCACTCCAACTTTCTCTTCTTCTCTAAAATTATTCTTCATCAAATTTTTGAAGAAAAAAGAAGAT
>NC_133319.1:16386230-16415310 GCF_012295235.1 Primulina huaijiensis
CACGTTTTGCTGATTGTCATTTTAATGAGGAAATCTTCCCAATGTTAGGGGGAGACAAGAAACATACCGAAAAAAAAATTACATGATATGTATCATCATTGTTACATCTGGATCCAAGAACACAACAATGTGAAAAAGATGTACAGCAAATTGTGCACTTGCAAAGAATAGAAAATCAAATACCAGATGCATTTACAGATGCAAAAAGGGTAACTAAATCATATATACATGCTGTAAATGCTCCTGCTCGAATTGAAATTCAAAAGAAATAAATTGAACAAAGTCATGATATCGTAAAACGCCTGAAGCGTGGAAGGTCAGTCGGTTCCAAGGATAAAAAAATCCTCGAAAAAGAAAATTCATAGAGAAACACAATGATCACAAAATAGAGAATGATGTTCCTGAATAAACACATGATGATCACAAAATAGAGAATGTTGTTCCTGAAGAAACACATGATGATGAAAATGTTCTGTAAGAACCACAAACTGACGAGAATCATGAAATATCTATCAATTATATTAATACTGAAAAAATATAGAACCGAAAAGATATAGAAGAAATTGATGATATATTTTCTTATAATGTGGCAATCGACGTCATAAATGATAATGAAGATCATGAACCAAAATCTTTTGGTGAATGTAAAAATCGGCAAGATTGGATAAAATGGAAATATGTCATCCAGGTTGAATTAGATTCGCTAAATAAACTTAATGTTTTTGGACCTATAGTCCTTACACCTGAAAGTGTAAAACCTGTTGGATACAAATGAGTTTTTATTCGAAAGCGAAATGAGAAAAATGAAATCGTAAGATAAAAGCTCGACTTGTTGCACAAGGTTTTTCTCAAAGGCCTGGAATTGATTATGAAGAAACGTATTCTCCCGTGATGGATGCAATTACGTTTCGGTATTTGATTAGCATGGCGGTATCTGAAAATTTAGAAATGCATCTTATGGATGTTGTTACAGCTTACTTATATGGATCACTTGATAGTAATATATATATGAAAATCCCTGAAGGATTTAAGATGCCTGAAGCACAAAGTTCAAAACCCAGATAATGTTATTTTGTGAAATTACAAAGATCATTATATGGGTTAAATCAATCCGGCCGAATGTGGTATAATCGGCTAAGTGATCACTTAATAAAAAGGGATATGTAAATAATTCAATATGCCCTTGTGTTTTCATTAAGAAAACAACATCCGGATGTGTAATTATTGCTGTATATGTTGATGATTTAAACATCATTGGAACGAATAAAGAAATCAAGAAGTTGTTTCATACTTTAAGGAAGAATTTGAAATGAAGGATCTTGGAAAAACCAAGTATTGTCTGGGTTTACAAATTGAACAAAAAGAATGTGGAATATTTGTTCACCAGAAAAATTATACAGAAAATATCCTTAAATGTTTTAATATGGATAAATCAAATCATTTAAGTACTCCAATGGTTGTTAGATCATTAAACATAGAAAAGGATCCATTCCGTCCATGTGAAGATGATGAAGATATTCTTGGTCCAGAAGTACCATATTTAAGTGCTATCTGTGCCCTTATGTATCTTACAAATTGTACAAGGCCTGATATATCTTTCGCCGTAAATTTATTGGCAAGATTTAGCACATATCCAACAAAGAGATACTGGAACGGAATTAAACATATATTCCGTTATCTACGAGGAACGACAGACTTGGGACTTTTGTATTCAAAAGATGCTAATCCAAGTATAATTGGTTATGCCGATGCTGGATACTTATCTGATCCACACAAGGCACGTTCCCAAACTGGATATGTATTTACTCGTGGAGGCACTGCAATTTCTTGGCGTTCACAGAAACAAACNTGGTGAATGTAAAAATCGGCAGGATTGGATAAAATGGAAAGATGCCATCCAGGTTGAATTGGATTCGCTAAATAAACGTAATGTTTTTGGACCTATAGTCCTTACACCTGAAGGTGTAAAACCTGTTGGATACAAATGGGTTTTTATTCGAAAGCGAAATGAGAAAAATGAAATAGTAAGATATAAAGCTCGACTTGTTGCACAAGGTTTTTCTCAAAGGCCTGGAATTGATTATGAAGAAACGTATTCTCCTGTGATGGATGCAATTACGTTTCGGTATTTGATTAGCTTGGCAGTATCTGAAAATTTAGAAATGCGTCTTATGGATGTTGTTACAGCCTACTTATATGGATCACTTGATAGTAATATATATATGAAAATCCCTGAAGGATTTAAGATGCCTGAAGCACAAAGTTCAAAACCCAGAGAATGTTATTCTGTGAAATTACTAAGATCATTATATGGGTTGAAGCAATCCGGCAGAATGTGGTATAATAGGCTAAGTGATCACTTGATGAAAAAGGGATATGTAAATAATTCAATATGCCCTTGTGTTTTCATTAAGAAAACAACATCCGGATGCGTAATTATTGCTGTATATGTTGATGATTTAAACATCATTGGAACAAATAAGGAAATTCAAGAAGTTGTGTCATACTTGAAAGAAGAATTTGAAATGAAGGATCTTGGAAAAACCAAGTATTGTCTGGGTTTACAAATTGAACAAAAAGAATGTGGAATATTTGTTCACCAGACAAATTATACAGAAAAGATCCTTAAACGTTTTAATATGGACAAATCAAATCCTTTAAGTACTCCAATGGTTGTTAGATCATTAAACATAGAAAAGGATCCATTCCGTCCATGTGAAGATGATGAAGATATTCTTGGTCCAGAAGTACCATATTTAAGTGCTATCGGTGCCCTTATGTATCTTACAAATTGTACAAGGCCTGATATATCTTTTGCCGTAAATTTATTGGCAAGATTTAGCACATATCCAACAAAGAGATACTGGAACGGAATTAAACATATATTCCGTTATCTACGAGGAACGACAGACTTGGGACTTTTGTATTCAAAAGATGCTAATCCAAGTATAATTGGTTATGCCGATGCTGGATGCTTATCTGATCCACACAAGGCACGTTCTCAAACTGGATATGTATTTACTCGTGGAGGCACAACAATTTCTTGGCGTTCACAGAAACAAACACTCGTAACAACTTCATCAAATCATGCCGAGATTATTGCTCTACATGAAGCAAGCCGTGAATGTGTGTGGTTAAAATCAATAACCCAACATATCCAAATCTCATGCGGATTATCATTTGACGAGAAGCTTGTGATACTATATGAAGATAATGCTGCATGTGTTGCTCAAATGAAAGAAGGATACATAAAAAGCGACATAACTAAATATATTCCTCCTAAGTTCTTCGCATTCACCAAGGAGCTTGAGAAGAATAAATATATTGATGTTCGTCACAGTCAATCAAGTGAAAACTAATCAGATCTCTTCACAAAGGCACTTCCTACAACAATATTCAGAAAATACATATATAATATTGGAATGCGCAATCTACGAAATTTGTGAAGAACTTTTCGTGTCAACATGAGGGAGAGTTTACGTGACTGCACTCTTTTTCCCTTACTATGGTTTTTATCCTAATGAGTTTTTCCTAGTAAGGTTTTTAACGAGGCAGTATAAAAACACGTAATGAAGACAATCATTATGATCATCATCACAAGAGGGAGTGTTGAAATTTAATATTTTAATATTGAATATTTGAATATTGAATTTTGAATATTTGAATGTTGAAAATTAGGTAAAATTAGGTGTTGAATATTGAAATTTGTGTGTGATGATGAAGGTAATGATGTAATTTATTTTTGGATTATTTGTAAAGATTTTCTATAAATAGATCTCTCATTTGTGAAAAAAATCACAATTGAGTTGAAAGAAAAATATTATAAAGTATGTAGTGTGATAATTTTGAGAGTTTGAGATTTTTACTTTTTACCGTAAATTTTTACTTTTTCATAATATAAATTACATTATTTGCGGCAGTTATTATTCCTGCTATTTTTATTTATTTCCTCGAAGGAACATTTATTATATACTTAAATTGGAAATCACCTTTGGTCCAATAAAGAACATGACATCGAAGGTTATAATCTTGTGTGAAATACTTATTGTTCTAATTATACACTACACAATAAAACAATATCTAAAGTCCAAAATATGATAACGTAATCCAACTGTATGCAAATCTAGGAAAAATAGAAAATGATTAGTTAAATTATTTTAATGACATTAATTATATGTGATATGCATGTTTACATGTTAAAAATATACTTTTTTTTTATTAGAATGCATAAAACTGTGTTCTCAAAGGTTATTCCAGACGCGACTGAAGAGTGGAGATCGGAGACTGTAAAAGAAAAATATTTTTATTAAATGATTATTTTTAATTATCTAATATATGGCATATTTAATATGTGATTTTCGAAAATCGTGTTTTTGAGGTGTTTTTACATGTCGAGTCGTATTTTAAACCGGTAATCGATTTTTGAAGAAAACAAGGACTTTTCGGAGGTTTGGTTATTATTTTCAAAAATTTTCCTAAACGAGATATTTTTCCTACATTATAATGAGCATATTATAACAATTTTATTGGGCCTAGCTTTCAACCCAATTATTTATATCAAAATATTGAGTTTCCAAACTACAAAACTCTTCAAACCACACGTTTAAAGCACTAGAATCCTACGGTTTCCTCTCCATCAATACACGCGCACACACACTCACTTTCAAGGCAATTCACATGGGATTTTTTAAGGAAAATCGCAGCAAGGTCTCCCCGTCTCTCTGCTAACATTCTTCGCGTCTAGAATTGATTTTTCATGCGTGAATCACGTAAAAGCGCTCCTTAATCTTTCCTTGTTCATCATTCATACCATATTATGTATTCATGAAAAATATGATGCCCTCTTATTTATTTTCGTTTTTATGACTTACACATGGAAAAACCTTGATTTCTTGCATGATTCTTGATGATTATTGATGCACAAAGGGGATGCCAGGTTAGGGATCATATGGGCATTATTTAGGGACTAATTAGGAGGCCTAGATGAGTAGGGTGTCAATTCAGGTGGGTTGGATCGGGTTGAGCAATAGTATTATTCAAAAATTGCTCAATCCGAACCCGAGCCAACCCGAAAACTCTCAACCCGAACCCGATCAGCTCGAATCAACCCGATCAACCCGATTTTGAATTTTTGTTAATTTTTTTAAAGAAAATTTAATAAATTTTAAAAAAAATAAAATAATAATATGTTAATTAAAACACATAATAACAAAATCTCCCTCATATATATAATTTAAATTTGAAAGTCTAATTGTAGGAAAATAAAGTATATTTATTAAATCAAATAAAAAATTTTAAAAATAAAAAATGTTCAAAAGAAATATTAAATAATGAAAATTTTTGATATAAATATATAATAAATATTTTTCAGACATATAATATATAAAAATTTAGGCAATATTTATTAATTATATTTTTAAAAAAAATTAAAATTTTCATGTCAACTCCAACCCAACCCAACCCGATCATTTTTTCGGGTTAGCTATCGAGTCCAACCTGATCTAACTCGAACCCGAAAACCCCAAACCCAAACTTGATTTTTTCGGATTGAACCGTGTTAGGTTGGTGGTCGTGTCTGATTTTTACACACCTATAGATGAGGCTACACAAGAGCTGGACGGGAAGGGATAGGGGTTGCACGAAAATTGGTTCTTTAGGGGTCTAGGGCTCGGTTGTTTGGGAATTCAAGGGGAAGCCGTGCGGGTCATATACAGACGAGGGGCTGGGCTCGTGAGGGTCCTAGCATCGAGCCATGGTTGTCCACGCAAGGCTGGAGTGGCTCGGAAGGGCTGTAGCAGTAGGGTAGGCCGCTCGTCCTTGTTGTCACGCGCAAGGGAAAAGAACACGCACGTCCTCGTGCATGGGCTGGAGAGGCTGATCCAGTAGGTTCCTAAGAGTTCAGTCTAGGTCCTAGGATGCTTGATAGGGGGTGGTCGCGTCGGCTAAGAGCTAGGCTCGAAGGAACTCTCGAATGGTTAGGGCTAGGGTTTCGGCAAATAAGCGCATAAATTTCCAGCAGCTTTCTAAGAATTTCCAAGGGTTTTAGATGGCTTGAATTGAGTTGAAAATAGGTTAATAGGGGGTTAAGCTATGGTTAAAGTTTGGCAAAGTTCGGTTAAGTTTCGAGTCGATTCGGGTTAAAACGGGACTTTGGTTCTTGTTTTAAAACGAGTTACGAATTTAGTCGATGAGCTTAATTTTACGCCTAAGAAATGTTTATGGGTGAATTTTAAGGTGTTATGGTAAGTTTGGATGGATTTGGATCGTCATTTTATGGTCTAAGGGTAAAATGGGAAAGTTAGGGTTTCAGGGGAAAAAGGTAATTTTACACCTGAATTACGTTAGCAGTTCTGGCACAGTCCTAAATGCTGCAAGGAATGTTAAAATGTTTATTTTGAAAGGTTATGGAGTTTTCTGATGAAAATTGTAAAATGTTAAAGAATAAGTTGTATACTTGGTTTCAAGAAAATGTTATGTGCATGAATTTTTATAAGTGATGGATATGATAAAATGTTTGAATGAGGTGATTTGATTGTGATTAATACCAACACGAATACAGATACAAAATGACACGATGACATGTAAGGTCAATGCCAAGTTGACGGATGAGAGTGTCGCTGATGTCCCTACCGGCTGGTACCATGGTAATACGTAAGATAGATCAATCGACAAACAGCTGATACGAAAGTCATAATTATTGATCTGAATTCATCTAAGGGGAAAACATATATGTACACTACAAAAAAAAATGGTAACAACGGTTTTTAAAAAGTTTTCGCAAAATATGGCGACAGTTTTTCATTAACCGGCGTTATTAGCGACGATTTATACAAAATAGTCGCAAAATTTTGTGACAACTAACAACGGTTTTGCATAAATCGTCGCTATAAAAACCATCGCTAATTTAACGATGGTTTTTATCTGATTCTTACAAACCGTCGCTAATTGTCGCTGTTAGCCACGGTTTATGTTAATCATCGCTAATTAGCGATGATTATTGAAAAACCGTCACCGATCTAGTTTTTATTAGAGACGGTACTAGAACCGTCGCAATTCAGCGACTGTTTTCCACAAAACCGTCGCTAATACAAAACTGTCGCTAAATGTATATAAATATAATCTACCCGAATTCATTTGTAAGTTTCATTTCGATTTCTTATTTCGCTTCCTCGAATTTTTTATATCGTATGTTAATTCGTGTTTCAGATTTGCAGATTATGAAAAAAAATATTTATAATATTTGACTAAAAAATATTTATATATCTTGAGGTATTATTGAATGGTTTATAATATTTACAAATGTGTACAAATAATTAAAAAAAATATTGTTTTTAAATAAATTATAAAAAAAATTATAGAATTAACGACGATTTTTGGTCAATTTACGAAGGTTTTTAAAAATATCGTCGATAATTAGCGACAGTTTGGTTTAGTTTGGTTTAAATCGTCGATAATTAGCGACATTGTTGACCAAAAACCGTCGATAAATAGCGACGGTTTGGAATATATAAACCATCGCTAATTTGCGACGGTTTTTGAAAAACAGTCGCAAATGGTTCGCGACGGTGACTTTTCGCACGGTTTGAAAATTCGTCGCTAAAACCGTCTCTAACGATTTTTTTTTGGTAGTGATATATGATGAAAGAAAATGTTTAAGTTTATACATATTCATGAAAAAGCTATCTTTATTAAAAGTATTTTTACTGTTGCATGTAGATGCATACGTATTACTTGTTACTATGGTAAGGCTTGCTGAGTCAGTAGACTCACTAGGTGTGAATGATGCAGGTGAGGATTTTGATGTTAAGACAGGAGAGTTGAAAGACTGAACTAGCTGGACGGATGGTACAGTAATCTGAAGACCTATACATTGCTAGTTTTTCTGCACAGTTATGATTTTATATTATATTTTGATTATTTTTGGAAATAACAATTAGTTTTTGAGAAGATTATGACATTACGCTTATATGTTGTACAGTCAATAATGTGCGTATATGCATGTGTATATATATAGACCCTCTCTACCATAAAGCTGCAACCAACAATCACATTATCTGACTTGCTATCACCATTCTACAATGGCGGTGTCTCTCTCCAGAATGGTTCTCGCCTTATCAAACCCCCTTCTCCAGGCCCCGAGACAGCCCGATTACATTCAGAAACAAAATCCCGCAGATCTGGAAACTCGTATCAAACTTTCAGCGACGAGGCCGTTGAGGCCTGTTAGAGCCATATCCACGGACTCTCTAGCATCATCCAGTACTGCAACCGGGCTTCAAAAAGAATTAGGATCTGAGGCCGAAACAGAACCTAAGGATAAGAGGACAATCGCCGATTCCTGGCGTCAATTACAAGGAGAAAATAATTGGGACGGGTTGCTTGACCCGATGGACCCATTGCTGCGGCACGAGCTGCTCAAATACGGTAGCAAGGTCCAAGCTTGCTACGACTCTTTCGAGTTCGACCCAACTTCGAAATATTTCGGCAGCTCCAGGTACTCCAAGCGTGAGCTTTACAAAACTCTTGGCATGGCGGAAATTGGCTACGACATCACCCGATACCTCTACGTCACATCCAACGTGAAAGTGCCCAAATTTTTCTTGAAAACAAGATGGCCTAGAGTCTGGAGTACGGATGCTTCTTGGATGGGCTATATTACTGTTTCCAACGACAAAATGACGAAGAAGCTAGGGAGACGGGACGTGTGTATCGTCTGGCGGGGCACTATCACTAGGCTGGAATGGCTTGCCGACCTGTCGAATTACTTGAAACAACTATCTTCTGAAATCCCATGTCCCGATCCTTTAGTGAGAGTCGAAGCAGGTTTTCTCACTATCTACACCGATGCAAAAAAGAACTGCCAGTACTGTGGCATCTCCGTCAGGGAACAGGTTCTCGCCGAAATCTACAAGCTGGTTAACGAAACGTACCCTGACGAAGAGCTTAGCATCACCGTAGTAGGGCACAGCTTGGGCTCGGCGCTGGCATTGTTAACCGCATACGACGTCGCGGAGACAGTAGTGAATAGACGTAAAAATGACAACAGGAAGATACCGGTGACGGCGTTTTCCTTCGCCGGGCCGCGCGTTGGAAACAACAGATTCAAGCAGAGGGTGGAACAATTGGGGGTCAAAGTGCTGCGGATTGTCAATGTTCATGATATCGTACCCAATTCTCCAGGCTTCTTGTTCAATGAGAATACACCCTCTGCGATTATGAATGTCGTGGAGCATTTTCCGTGGGGTGTTTATACGCATATGGGAGTGGAGCTGGAGCTGGATCACAAGAATTCTCCATTCTTGAGGCCTGACGGTGACGTGCTTTGTGCCCATAACCTGGAAGGTTACCTCCACGTTCTCAATGGGTTAGTCCAGCTCCAAAATCTCAATCTATCACTTAATTTTCTAATCGAAGATATATATACACACACAATTTGTTGTATATGCAGGTACCACGGTAAAGGCAAGAAATTTGAGCCGGCAATGGATAGGGATCCAGCATTAGTGAACAAATCCAGCGATTTCTTGAAAGATGAACTTGAAGTCATGACAAACTGGATGCAGAATCACAACAAGGGAATGGTGTTGAAGAACGGGCGTTATGTGCAGATTGAACGTAGCATGGAGGATCACATTACTGAAAATAACCATTATCACATCCAAAAGATACGCACCCACGGACCATAATTTATATGTCAGAATATAAAAAAATTCGCATCCATGTCGACTTTTTCGTTCAGAATGGCCATATGTGCACGCAGGTTGTCTTTAGTTAAGAATACTTATTTTTTATTATTAAATATTTAATAGAACTAATAAATAATTCTACTCCTGAAAATATAAAAGCTACAGGGAGGTCCCGAAAGGATATATATTATGGATACTATTTTGGTTTTAAATTTAAGGATTGAGGGTGAATTTCTTTTTTTAAAAAATTATTATTCATCTTTTAATTCAGTTGAAATTTTAATTAGTCAAATATAAGAAATTAACTAAATTTACATTGGTCCAACTGTGAGAAACAAAGAAAGTATTTCATTTAAAATGATGGAAGGACAAAACAATAATTAATCATTGTTATGATGACAATTTTTATAACTCGTCCGTATTTAACACTCAAATGAACCTAACAAAAGTATTTAGATGGTGTCTGAGTTGATGTAGTAGGTGAACGCTTGATCAATTATTAGAAGTTCGATTCTCATTACCAATAACTTCTCGAACGAGTTTATCGCACATGGTTTTTGCTTAGTATGGTTTAACTGATTAACGAAGTGTGTACGCTAATGTGTTAGTACGACGGTTTTGATTATTGCGTTGGTTCGAAGGTTTACTTTGTGTACATTGATAAGTAACACTCGTGAGTTCCTATGTAATAATAAAAAGTAACCACAGAGAAATTATAAGAAGAAATTGTATGCAATACTCAATCGATATCTTTCCGAATTTGCATTTATTGTTCCAAAATTAATTTCAAGAAATGCATTATTCCATGCTCAGACAATGATTCAGTGTATTTTTTTTCCATGAACATATACCTCAATTTGAAATTTCTACATATAAAGATAAAAGACAGCCAATGGCTATGCTTTTCGCAATTCTGCGCAACTCTAGCCTAGGATATATGAGTGTTGCGTGCTTCGCTTACATTTTTTACATATAATTTAAAAATGTAATTCTCAAGTTTTAGTTATTATACCAAAAAAAAAACAAAAAAACAAAAAACAAAACTGACGAGTTACCCTCAAGAAATTCAAGTTAATCGATGACTTGTAGTCTATTTGATACAAGATCTCAAATACAATTTGAACATGGAATAGAAGCTAACGTCATACTATGACCACTAACTAGATGCCACAGCAAGCGGGACCAATGATAATTCAGGATTCTTTTTTCCCTTTTAAATAAATATCAAACTATGATCCAAAAAGAAGAAAAAAAATCCAAAAATTTGCAAATTTCTGGATCATGTTAAAAGTAAATATTAGAAAAGAAAACGAGACACAATATGGAGGCAAAACTCCATTGATGAACGAGAAAAGCTCTTTCTCTGTATATCATATTGTAATTTTGTAAAAATGAAAGTCTTAAAGCTCAACTACCACAAGTCAACCTATTTATACCAACAGCAAAGAAAGATAAATGCGACTAATGATAAAACGTGTTTCATCAAATGACTTTTAATATTCCCCCTCAAGGTGGGGAGTGAATATTTTCAATACCCATCTTGACCATCAGTGCTCGAAGCTTTGTAGGAAGAAGAGCCTTAGTGAACATATCTCCAAGTTGCAAATGGGATGCAACATGTAGTACTCGAATGATGCCTGACTGTATTCTTTCACGCACGATGTGACAGTCAATCTCAATATGTTTTGTACGTTCATGAAATAAAGGGTTGGATGCTATATAGATGGCTGCTTGATTGTCACAAAACAACGTCACTGGTATGTCAACCACCGTGCACAAATCTCTGAGCAATGAAATCATCCAGACGGCTTCACAAGTAGCATTTGCCATGGATCTGTACTCGGCTTCAGCAGAAGATTTAGACATTGTTTGCTGCTTCTTTGATTTCCAGGAAACTAATGAGCTGCCTAACATAACACAAAATCCAGTGACTGAGCGACGTGAATCAGGGAATGCAGCCCAATCAGAGTCCGAGAACACATGCAATTTGGCTTCGGTCTTCGAACTATAGAACAAGCCCTGACCTGCTGTACCCTTCACATATCTTAGAATTGAATACACAGATTGCAAATGAGCAGTTCGTGGTGCCGATACAAACTGACTAAGTCTGTTTACTGAATAGGCCAAGTCCGGACGTGTGATAGTGAGGTAAAGTAGCTTTCCTACAAGCCTACGATACATGGATGGATCTGCTAATAACTCACCATCATCTTGACTGAGTTTCGAATTGGCATCCATGGGGGTTGTGCGAGGTTTACTCCCAATGATTCCGGCTTCAGTGACTAGCTGAAGTGTGTAACAGATGGGACTCTCGAACGATACAAGGCCCGCTTAGTCGCAAAAGGGTATACGCAACAAGAAGGGGTGGATTACTTTGAGACCTTTTCTCCTGTTGCTAAGTTGACCACAGTCCGAACCTTATTAGCTTTAGCAGCCATTCGAGGATGGGCCTTGACGCGACTTGATGTAAACAATGCATTTTTGCATGGTGACTTATTTGAGGAGGTTTACATGTCACTTCCTCCCGGATATGAAAGAAAGGGGGAACCTTTGCCACCTAACGCGCTTTGCAAGCTACAAAAATCCTTATACGGACTCAAACAAGTCTCTCAACAATGGTTTGCTAAGTTCTCTTCTACTCTTCTCAAGATTGGTTTCGTTCAATCCCATGCGGACAGCTCCTTATTTGTTCGTACACATGGTGATGTGTTCTTAGCCTTGTTGGTATATGTGGATGACATAGTAATTGCCACAAACAATGACACTGAAGCTGAGAGTTTGAAACTTTTCTTGAACATGCAATTCAAGTTAAAGGACTTGGGCGACTTAAAATATTTCTTGGGTATTGAGGTAGCCAGATCTTCACGAGGTATATACACATGTCAGCGTTGCTTTGTAGACCCATTTGCAACCAACGACATGTTTACCAGGAGGTAAGGAAACAATGGTCCAAGTGTTATTGTTCTCTAAAGCACTCAACTCATCAGTTATGGCCTGACACCATTCCGGGTGTTGAACAGCTTGAGAGAATGTGTGAGGCTCATGAATGGATGAAATATTGTTGACAAAAGCTCGGTAGGAAGATGAAAGCCGATGAGTGCTAAGTAACCAGGCTTGGTGGACACTCTTTTAGAATGAGATTGCGGTATTGGGTCAGCAGCTGGTGAGGGTAGATGAATATGTGTGGGAAGGACATTTTCAGAAAAGAAATGAGAAGAAGAGTCGGGTGGAGATGACTGGTCTGCAAATGGGAAAATGTGCTCATGAAAAACAACATCCCGAGATATATAAACTTCATTGGTGTCAATGTTAAGAAGTTTGTAAGCTTTATAACCCGAGAGATATCCAAGAAATACAGATTTGATGGCACGAGGAGAAAATTTGGAGCGTTGGCTCAAAAGTGTAGAGTCATAGCAAAGGCACCCGAATGATCTAAGGTGCGTGTAAGTTGGCTGCTTCTGAAACAACAACTCAAAAGGACTTTTATCAGAAAGGCGTGTAGAGGGAGTTCGATTGATGAGGTAGACTGCAGTAGATACACAATCGCTCCAATAAACTAAAGGGACATGTGATTGAAACAGCAAAGCTCGAGCTACATTCAAGATGTGTTGATGTTTTCGTTCCACAACAGAATTTTGCTGTGGTCGTTCAACACATGAATGATATGATACAATTCCCTCGGCCTTAAAGAAATTGGAGAAATTCAATTCTGGAGCATTGTCAGAACGAACAGATTTGACTTTGGAACCAAATTGTGTATGGATCAACTTGCAAAAATCAGGTAAGATACACAAAACATCAGATTTGGCTTTCATCAAATATATCCAAGTGTATCGTGTGTGATCATCAACAATAGTAAGAAAATACTTATATCCTTCAACACTCAAAGGATGAAATGGACCCCAAACATCAATGTGAATTAACTCAAAAGGAATATCACGAGTTAAATTATTGGGAGAAAATGACAATCTCTTTTGTTTAGCTAAGTGACAAATTGAACAGTCAAGTAAATCACTTGGATTTATTGAATCATCATGAAAGAACTGGCCTAGTACAGACAACGTAGGTGAAGAGGGATGTCCCATTCTGTAATGCCATAATTGGCTATGAGTAAAAGAAACATTACAGACTGCAGAAAAATTGTTGGATGGATTCAGAACATAAAGGTTACAAACGCGGATACCCATCCCAATCCTCCTTTCCTAGGTGATATCCTGAATGACACAAGAATCAGAAGAAAAGGACACAGAACACTTTAGATGTTCAGTAAGAGAACTAACAGAAACAAGATTGAAATGGAAGCAACAAAAAAAAAGTACATTCTCGAGTATCAAGTCAGGGGACAACAAAACAGATCCTATATGTGTCGCTGCCACTGTGGAATTGTCAGGTAGTGTGACTGTGGAATTTGTGGTTTTATAGGAATGAAAATATGCAAGAGAACAGCAAATATGATGTGTGGCTCCCGTGTCTAAGCCCCAATGATTATTAAGGATAGAAGAATCATAAAAGGATAATGAAGAGATACCACTGAGACACGATGCAGATGCCTCAAGATGTTTCGAATCCATAGTGGTGCCATAACCAAGCTGCAGTTGAGTGCTCAAGAAAGCAAGGAGCTGCTTGCATTGGTCGGGACTTAGTGAATCAGGTGCACTGCTGGTTGATTGCGAATTAGCTGGAGTATCAGCAACTTTAAAGTGGTTTGCTCGAACTTTAGATGCATTACTCGTGGATACAGAATATTGCTTTGGCTTGTATTTGGGATGACTTGGTGGATATCCATGCAATTGGTAGCATTTATCACTAGTATGACCCGGATAATGACAGTGAGAACAAGTTGGTAGATCTGATTTTCTACCTTTATCATTTTTACCATATGAAGGTCCCTTGACAATCGCTATGCTCGGATTAGGGGACGAGTGATCCAATGACAAACCAGAAGTGTCAGAATGTATGGATCGTTGACGTTCTTCCTGAACCACTAATGAGAAGACCTTCGAAATTACAGGAATCGGATCCATCATCAGAACTTGAGCACGAATCTGAGCATATGACTCATTGAGTCCCATCAGAAATTGCATAACATAGTCCTGATTTTGGTATTGCACCCAATCCTTCATAGAACCACATTTACACACCGATACCGGCTGAAAATCTTTCAATTCATCCCACAAAGTTCTCAGACGAGTATAATAAGTGCTAACATCCATTGAACCTTGTTGTAAACCAGTCAATAGCCTTTTGATTTGAAAAATTCGAGGTGCATTACCTTGATTGAACCTTTCGCGGAGATCTATCCAAATCTCATGTGCGGTAGCCATATAATGAGGCTATCAGCTATTTCTCGACTTACAGCATTAAGTAACCACGAAATCACCATACTATTGCATCTAATCCAGGCACCATACAACAAATCTTCAGGAGGAGGACGCACGAACGTTCCATCAACGAAAACGAGCTTATTCTTAGCAGTAAGTGCCATAGACATCGCACGACTCCAAGTATTATAATTGTTACCTGCAAGGAAGTGAGATACAAGCACCAGACCAGGATGATCACCATTTTGGAGAAAATACGGGCTGCTCGAATCATCGATAATTCTCCCACTCTGTGAAGTCGTAGCTTGAAGATGTGGCGCATTAGTTTTCACCATGGCGAGAACAGAGGAGCAATCGGATTCAATGCTCTGATACCATATTAGAAAAGAAAACGATACACAATATGGAGGCAAAACTCCATTGATGAACGAGAAAAGCTCTTTCTCTGTATATCAGATTGTAATTTTGAAAAAATGAAAGTCTCAAAGCTCAACTACCACAAGTCAACCTATTTATACCAACAGCAAAGAAGGATAAATGCGACTAATGATAGAACGTGTTTCATCAAATGACTTCTAATAGTAAAAATTTACGATAAAAAATAAAAATCTCAAACTCACAAAATATATTAAACTACACACTTTATAAAAATTTTTTTATTCAATTGTGTTTTTCTTCACAAATTGAAAGACCTATTTATGGAATTTTTATGGAAATAATCCAAAAATGAATACATCAATACATACATCATCACACACTAATTTTCAATATTTACAACTCTTATTTTCAACACTCAATCTCTTATTTTCAACACTCCCCCCTGTGATGATGATCATGATGCAATGATTGTCTACATTACGTGTTTTTGTACTGTCTCGCTAAAAACCTTACTAGGAAAAACTCATTGGGATAAAAATCATAGTAAGAGAAAAAGAGTGCAGTCACGTAAACTCCCCCTCATGTTAACACGAACGATTCTTTACAAATTTCGTAGATTGCGCATCCCAATATTATATATATGCTTTCCGAATATTGTTGTAAGAAGTGCCTTTGTGAAGAGATTTTATGAGTTTTCACTTGACTGAATATGACGAATATCAATATCTTTATTCTTCTCAAACTCTTGAGTGAATGCGAAGAACTTATGGGGAAATTGTTTAGTTATGTCGCTTTTTATGTATCCTTCTTTCATTTTATTAACACATGCAACATTATCTTCATATAGTGTCAAATGCTTCTTGTCGAATGATAATTAGCATGAGATTTGGATATGTTCGGTCATTTATTTTAGCCATACACATTAACGACTTACTTCATGTAGTGCAATAATCTCGACGTGATTTGATGAAGTTGTTACGAGTGTTTGTTTCTGTGAACGCCAAGAAATTGCAGTGCCTCCACGAGTAAATACATATCCGGTTTGAGAACGTGCCTTGTGTGGATCAGATAAATACCCAGCATCAGCATAACAAATTATGCTTTGATTGGTATCTTTTGAATACAAAAGTCCCAAGTCTGTCTTTCCTCATAGATAATGGAATATATGTTTAATTCCGTTCTAGTGTCTCTTTGTTGGATATGAGCTAAATTTTGCCAATAAATTTACAGCAAAAAATATATTAGGCCTTGTACAATTTTCAAGATACATAAGGACATCAATAGTACTTAGATATGGTACTTATGGACCAAGAATAACTTCATCCTCTTCACGTGGACGTAATTGATCGTTTTCTATGTTTAATTATCTAACAACCATTGCAGTACTTAAAAGATTTGATTTATCCATATCAAAATGTTTAAGGACCTTTTCTTTATAATTTAACTGATGAACAAATATTCCATTTTTTTTTTCAATTTGCAAACCCAGATAATACTTTGTTTTTCAAAGGTCCTTCATTTCAAATTCTTCATTCAAATACAACACAACTTCTTGAATTTCCTTATTCGTTTCAATGATGTTTAAATCATCAACATATACAGCAATAATTACGCATCCGGATGTTGTTTTCTTAATGAAAACGCAAGGACATATTGAATTGTTTACATATCCCTTTTCATTAAGTGTTCAATTAGCCGGTTATACCACATTCGACCGGATTGCTTTAACCCATATAATAATCTTTGCAATTTCACATAATAGCATTCTTTAGGTTTTGAACTTTGTGCTTCAGGCCTTTGAGAAAAATCTTGTGCAACAAGTCGAGCTTTATATCTTACTATTTCATTTTTCTCATTTCGCTTTCGAATAAAAACTCGTTTGTACCCAACAAGTTTTACACCTCAGGTGTGAAGACTATAGATCCAAAAACGATATGTTTATTTAGTGAATCTAATTCAATCTGGATGACGTCTTTCCATTTTATCAAGTCCTGTCAATTTTTACATCCACCAAAAGATTTTGGTTCATGATCTTCATTGTCATTTATGATGTCAAATGCCACATTGTAAGAAAATATCTCATCAATTTCTTTTATATCTTTTCGATTCCATATTTTTTCAGTATTAATATAATTGATAGAGATTTCACGATTCTCCTCAGTTTGTGGTTCTAACAGAACATTTTCATCATCATATATTTCTGCAGGAATATAATTCTCTATTTTGTTATCATCGTGTTGCTCTATTCTTTTTCTTTTTCAAGGATTTTTATCATTGGAACCGATTGACCTTCCATGCTTCAAGCGTTTAATGACATCATGAGTGTCTTCAATTTGTTTCTTTGGAATTTCAATTCGAGCAGGGGCATTTTTACATCATGTATATATGATTTAGTTATCCCCTTTGTATCTGCAAATGCATATGGTATTTGATTTGCTATTCTTTGCAAGTGCACAATTTGCTGTACATCATTTTCACATTGTCTAGTTCTTGGATCCAGATGTAACAATGATGATGTATACCATGTAATTTATTTTTCGATATGTTTCTTTTCTCCCCCTAACATTGGGAAGATTTCATCATTAAAATGACAATCAGCAAAACGTGCTGTAAACACGTCGCTTGTCTGATGCTCAAGATATCGAATTATCGATAGGCTATCATAACCAAAATAAATTCCACTCTTTCTTTGAGGTCTCATTTTTGTTCATTGAGACGGTGTAATAGGCACATATATCATAGATCCAAAAATTCTTAGATGAGAAATGTCTGGTTCTTTACCAAAGGCAAGCTGCAATGAGGAGTATTTATGATATACACTTGGTCTGATACGAATTAATGAAGCAACATGTAAAATTGCATGTCTCCATATAGAAACAAGGAGTTTTGNCAGGGATTTTTTTTTCATAATCATTGGTATAGCAATCAGTTGTAGATGTTTAACCAATGATTCAGATAATCCATTTGTGTATGTACATGAGCAACATGATGCTCAACAGTGATTCTCGTTGACATACAATAATCATTGAAAGTTTGGGAAGTAAATCCACCAGCATTATCAAGTATAATTTTCTTGATTGTATGATTGGGAAACTGATTCTGCAATTTCATTATTTGAGCAAGTAATCTTGCAAATGCCACATTTCGAGTTGATAATAAACATACATGTGACCATCTGCTTGAGGCATCGATCAATACCATAAAATATCTAAATGGTCCACGTGGTGGATGAATTGGCCCACAAATATCACCCTGAATACGTTCAAGAAATATAAGTGATTCAATTTGGATTTTAGCTTGTGATGGTCTTATAATAAGTTTTCCAAGAGAACATGTTTTGCATTGAAACTTATTATTTTGAAAGATCTTCTGGTCTTTCAGCGGATGACCATGTGTAATTTCTATAATTTTTCACATCATTGTTGAACCAACATATCCTAATCGATCATGCCAATTGATTAATATTGAAAAATTATCAACTACCATGTTTGATTCAATTGGATTGAGCATTATTAATTTTTCAATTACATATTTCTTTCCTCATTTATATGTGGTAAGACACATATATTTCTCATTTTCTTCATTTTTTGTCTGAGTATCATACCCATGGGAATATATGTCAATAAAACTCAACAAATTTCTTTTCGATTGTCGTGAATACAAAGCATCATTTATCAGAAATTATGTATCATTAGGTAACAAAAAATGTGATTTACCACAACATTTAATCAAGTCTACAGGACCTGATATTGTATTCACCATTGTTTTTGTTGGTTTTAGTTTCAAGAAATATCTTTTATTTCGGAGAATAGTGTGCGTTGTACCACTATCAGGTATACAAACTTCCATAGGATTAGTTCCTTGTTTAGCTTTGTTCATAGCAGTTTCCATATTTGAACTTCAAAAAAAATATGCAATGAAAAAAAATACTGACAATACATATGTAATTTATTGAAAAATATAAGACATATCATAATTATACAATAAAACAGTAGCATATGAGCAAATGAAAAATAAAATATTTTACATTTCAATTCCACCAATATATTGATCATTTTCAGAAAAATCATTCAGAAAATCTGCAGCATTAAAATGAGTTGAATCACTTTGCCAAGACACATCATAAACGACGGGGATCCTCGTTTCATAGGTTAACTATGGATGGAACTTTTCAAATTTCTTGGGTCAGAGCTACATTTCTCTACAAGCCTTCATCCCAAAATTGATGGTCAAACCGAGCGGGTGAATGGCTTGTTGGAATGCTACTTAAGGCACTTTGTGAGTGTTAACCACTGAGATTGGGCAAAAATTTTGGATGTGGCACAATTCTCATACTATTTACAACAAAGCGAAGCCACGAGGAAGAGACCATTTTAGCTTGTTATGTGGAAACAACCAAATAATCCCCATACACTACAACAATATCTTAGCAAATGACATGAAGATGGTCAAGTCTTGGAGCGAACACATGGACTTGGCACAAGCACAATTAGAGAAAGCATGTGTATGAAGAAAAGGGCGAATGCTAAAAGAAAGAAACATGAGTACTCCATCGGAGACAAACTGTTCATCAACACCAATTCAAAGATTTACGTGGAGTGCACAAGGGTCTAACCCGAAAGCATGAGGGACCTTTCCCTATAATTGCGAGAGTCGAGAAGGTATCATACCGTCTTGACCTCCCAAACACATTGAATATTCACCCAGTCTTCCATGTAACTATGCTAAAGCCTTACTTCCCGAATGTGAAAGACAAAAGTCGGGTGGATTTGCACCGAGCACCTCCCGTGGTAACATCTTTTGACAAAGAAGTAGATGTTGTGCGTGCCATATGCGTAGAGCGACATCGTGGGCACCCAATATCTAATCAAGTGGAAGGGATTGCCCAAAGCCTAGCAACATGGGAAACCAAAGAAGAATTGTGGCCATTCCAAGCTCTACCACAAAAATTTGAGATGATGATGGCGGCAGCCAAATAGATGGGGGAGAATGTCACAAACCAGCACCTTCGTGCACATTTCGGAATTTCTAAGCATGGTGCCTTGTAGAGATTCAGTAACATCTAGAACCCTCTACATTTTCTCGTTCTACGCTTGAATAGAATTCTCTATAATTCACTTGTACATAATAGAATTGTGTAAAATAGTATATAAAAAAATCTCTAGATCCATGTAGATGGTATAAATTTATGGAAAGTTGATCTCCACTATTAGATCGAATATATCTTAGTTGGTCTTTGTAGGAAGCCACTAGTATAAATATGGTGAAGCTCTCATTTGTAAATCATCATGTTTTAAGCAATACAATTTTCTCATTCAAAGTTATATTGAATCATTTTTACTTAATTCATTTTCACACAATCACCTAAAAAAAGAATGTTTTGCTAACACTCGTAGGGGTGACGTTAAGTAGCAAAGGTCGTACGAGTACATAGAAGGGTTAAGCCTGTGACTGTGTGCTTCAGCCTTCAAACAATATACTAGTAGAGCTTAAAAACTTGTAAATCTCATATTGGTGATAATTTTATGTGAATCATAGAGTTGTCTCTGAGTCTTGAATTATCCTTATATAGGGAGATTCGAACGTTCAAATTCGATCGTACTTAGGCCTTAACGGAAAATAGTACTAGGTGTCACATGTCCTTTGTCCTTTATTTAAATAACATGTAAATATTATTTGAACTTAGGAATTGCTGATTATTGAATTTAACCAATCTAGGAAAAGTCTTAGAGTTCAACAATCAATAGGATTCAGAGGAGTCGGATAGTATTAAAGTCAGTTTCAGTGAAGGCTTATCAAAACCACGATTAATTAATGCATTTAGAAAACAAATGCTTATGTATTTTCTAAAAACGTTGGTTGTCCATATATAAGATGCTATTTGAAAGAAAATGACATTATTCGTTGGATTGCATTTGATATAGCTAATAAACACATAAAAGAAATAAAATAAAAGAAGAATCACAGGCACTTCTCAGTGATGATTTTACTTCAATTGTACAGAAAAGATGGAACTTTCCAGGCACAGGCACTTGTCAATTTCGACTAAAACAGTTATTAAAAGGACTCAGGCGACCATTAAGAGCACTGAATGGAAAACAGTTTAGCCATATTACGAACCGTCCGGAGAATGCCAAGCAAAAGTTGCAGGAGATGTAGATTGAGTTGCTAAATATTGGGATTATGCAAGATGAATAAAAGGAGGTGAAGAAAAAGACTGAACTGTTGCTAGAAGCTGAAAGATTATTCATTGCACAAAAAGCTAAGTTCAAATATATACATCAGGGTGACAGATGCACAAAGTTCTTCCACGTTATGATTAAGAAGAACCATAAGAGGAAATCCATTGTTGCATTAAAGAAAATGGATGGAACTACTACCACGGACTCGGTTGAGATTGTTTAACAATTTGTTGATTTATATAAAGGACAATTGGGGACAAAACAAATAGAACTCAGATAGACAGACTTGATTGGTGTTGGTAGATGCGTTCCGATTGATGAATGGCAAGGTTTGACGAGTCTGGTGACTATGGAGGAAGTAAGTAGGGTGCTATTTTATATTGATAATGACAAAACACCAAGCTCTGATGGTTTTGGCTCTTTTTTCTTCAAGTCCACTTGGAATATTATAAGACATGACGTATTTGCAGTAGTTTCAGAATTCTTTTCCTCTGGCCGACTCTTGAAACAATGGAATCATGCTCATTGCACTAGTCCGAAAACAGCAGAAGCATCCTCTGTTAATGATTACCGACCCATCTCTTGTTGTACATTTTTCTACAAAATCATTTCCAAGGTGTTGGTAAATAGGTTAAGGAAGGTGATAGATGGTCTCGTTGATGGGGAACAAGCTGCGTTTATACAAGGCCACTCAATTGTGGATAACATACATCTAACTCAGAAGCTGTTTCGGAAATATGCCCGAAAACGTGGATCACCAAGATGCATCTTGAAAGTTGCATACAGAAGGCATATGATACGGTAGATTGGGAATTCCTACAATAGGTTCTTACATATTTGAATTTTCCGGGCAGATTTATCGATTGGATCAAGGAATGCGTATCTACCACATCCTATTCGCTTGTTCTAAATGGTAGCTGCCAAGGACACTTCAATGGGCAGCGGGGCTTGAGACAAGGTGACCCTCTTTCTCCATTTCTCTTTACTCTTTGTCTTGAGGTGCTCTCTCGATCTCTTAGCAAAATGTCTCGGTACAATTATTTTGGCTTCCACCCAAAATGCAAGTAACTGCGTAAACACACCTAGCATATGCGGATAATTTGTTATTGTTGGCTCGTGGGGATGTGTGTAGTGTATCTATGATTATGAATTGCTTGAATGAGTTTGAAGATATGGCTGGACTACGAGTGAATGTCTTAAAATCGAACATATATATGTATGGCTAGTATTGAGCCCGAGGTCCGAAATGTTACACTCGAAGTTACTGGCTTCTGTCCTGGGATTCTACCCTTTCGTTATTTAGGGGTATCACTTGAGTCGAGACAATTGAGATCTTCAGACTATAGTCTTCTCATTGATGTCATTACTGCAAAGATAAATGCTTGGCCACGTCAATCACTGTCTTATGCTAGGAAATTGAGCTGATTAGTGATGTGGTCCAAGGGATGGAATGTTTTTGGTTGTCTGTACTTTCTATACTGAAATGTGTCATTGATAGGATTTACTCGCTTTGTCGTAAACCATATGGAATGCAATCGGAGAATGACTGGGAATGAAGAGAAACATGGCACAACCGGCAGCAGTACTCAGGGAGTTTCGAAGCGTTTATAGGGGCAACTCCGCACTAGCTAAGATGTGTTGTACATAGCTTGCAGCTACAGTATACTATATATGGAATACAAGGAACAAGCTTATATTTGAAAATGAGAATCCCAATGTTGTTGCAGTAACTAGGAAAATTCAGATTCACGTTTTCAAGAGTATTCCGCCTTCGACTGAAGTGTTTTGTGTATTGACATATATTTATTGATTTCGTGTTGTATTTGGTTTTGTATTGATGTGTTTCAAACTTTTTTTATCTCTTGGAGATGTTCAATATATTTGTATTGTAACATTTTTTACACATTAATGCAAGTAATTTTATTTAAAAAAAAAAATAAAAGGAGAATCACCCCTTTGGGCTCCTAAACCAGTACTGAACATTGGTACCAATACCATGATGGAGTAGAACTTCAACTGAAGAGGCCTCAGAAAAAGTAGTTGACCAAACGAGTAATCTTAGAATTTAACATAAATTTTGGTACTTTTTCTTGTTTCGATTGATAAAAGACTATTTTTTAACTGTGTCCGTAAACTTCTGTAATTAACAATTTCTTGGCAAAAACTCGTGTGAGAGAATCTCACGGGCCGTATTTTGTGAGACGAATATCTTATTTGGGTCACCATGATTAATCTTTAATTTATCATGTGTTTGATGTGCATGATTAAGATCGAGATAAGCTCGTTCAGCCCGCACCCGACCTGCATTGTATGCATTATTAATCTCTTGTTGGTGGTTATATAATCCTTTGGAAAAGAATGAATGATGTTTGATTAATTTAAGTTTCATTTAATATCATAAACTTTAAAATAATTATAAATTCAACAGATTTAATAATATTTAAATATAATTTTTAATTTCACTAATATTATGACTAATTTAATTATTATTGATCATATTTTTATTATTATTATTATATTATTTTTAACCATAATATTATAATTGTTAGTAAAAATTATTTAATATTCGAATTTGTAATACTATTTTAATTATCACAATAAATGCATATTTATGTAATGATCAAATTCTAATTATTTTCTATAATAGTAATCGATTTTTTAGTTTTTCCGGAAATCGAAATTAGTGAAAATTTAATAATTAAAATAATATTTTAATTTTATTTATAATATTTTAAATAAATTAATTCTAAAAAATTTTAATTATTCAATTATTTTAAGAATATATTACTAATTAATATATGATGAGAGCATTTTACTAACAATAATATAATTAACAAAAATAATCAAACAATACATTATACAATTTATTACAATGTATTATTTATCCTTACTTTTTATTTTATAATAATTCTTGTTATATATCATTTACTTATTATATCATACGAACCAAACCATTTCTAAAAATATAAATATTAATATAGTCCACCATCTTGTCAATTCCATTGGATATGGATATGATCAAAATTTCAAAAATCAAAAAATGACCTTATCCCATGATACGACCATTTGTATATAAATATGGGTTATATTATTAGTCATGGATTGATATAAACTTTTGTGGATGAGAAATTTTGAACATTGGACCATTACATTATTCATTACCATTGTGGAAATCTTATAAAATGTAATAGATTTTCCCAACAATTTGAATTAATGTTTGTTTGTTCAACATAAAACACAATTGCTAGAATGCACCACAAAAAATATCTCTATCATGTTATGGTGTGTAGTCTGTTTCAAGGCGTGAATTATTAGCAGAAAACGTTGGATTTTCAGAAACCAATACAAGTTGGAAATTGTGTAAAAATTATATTTGCACTGAGTCTTGTCCCAATTACCAGATGATGAATTATACAGTTTATCATCCAGTTCTTGGTTTGTAATAAATACAGATCCCCAAACACAAAAATTCCACAGAAGACCTAATTTCCATGTACATACTCAACAAGTGCAGGCAGCACGCTCCTTTCCACGAGAGAAGACGAATCCTTCAAGGAAAAGGATCGAGGCCCTCGTGCCGCAAACTTCAAGTATGTACAGTTTAAAACCTGAGAACTTCATATGATTATTTTACAATCAAATAGATGTATATTTGCTACCCATAGCGAGATGATTGCATGTATAAAATTTTAGGTTATAAGAGAATTACGCACATTGGAGATTGTGACTTTTTTCAAAGAAGCAAATATGAAGTTGACTCCAACCAAATATAAAATAAAGAACACATCAAGGTAATGCCAAGACTTATTTCAAACTCAATGCTAAGTTATTGGATTAATGTATACAAAGCACAAACAAATCAACTCAATAAAATAAAGCCAATAAAAAATTTTAAAAAATAATGGAGAGAGATACCTAAGCAGCTGATGTTCAGCAATAAATTTATTGCTTCATCTTTAACCTCAAACTTTAGCTGCAGCTTTGGCCTGAGAATCCTCCATTTCCTGAGAGTAGATAAAATTGTCAACTTTTAGATGAAATCATGATGCAACTAACAGATTTATGTAAGCTGAATATATCGATTGTACTATTGTATTCATTAACAACTTGTTTATACAAAATTCTATATACATGGAAGAAAATAAGTAGAGACATTCAAAATCCAATCAGTTGTTATAACAGCTTTCGAGAGAGAATGGGAGCTGATGATCTTGCTGCTGACCTAATGTTGAATTCAACTTTGTAGGGAGATCTGTTGACATTGAGGCGGATTCTTTACAGTGACAAATGGAGATAACGAGTACGGTTCACTACAATGAAAAAAATGGCTTTTTTTTGCATTCAACTCTCATGTATTTAATATATTTGGCACTTACCTCCATTAGATATCATCATTTTTACACTTAAAAGAGGTAAATGTAACACACGGATGGTGAATGCACCCAAAAAAAAAAATCATATCAGTGTTTAGAGCCACTTCACACTGCACCCTAACAATTAAAACTTCATTTTGTCACTCTTCTTTTACAACAATTGTTTAAATTCAAAAGGTTCCTGTGTATCCTCTAAGTGATTTGTTACCATTCAACAAGGGTCATTTTTCCCATCAACGGTTAAAGAACTAGTTTCACATAGATTCAAACACTCGAGTAACAAGGAGTGTGAGGAGTCAGATTCATGTCATCGCTTCATGCTCATAATTTATTGTCATATTCCTTCTTGGCTTGTTTCAAGCTAATATTGTGTCTTGAAGAAGTTTTCATTATGGGCAGGTCGATTTTAGTTAAAAAATGGTAAAAATACAAAGAAAAATAAAAGACATTCGTCCCATGCAGAATTGAGCCAAAGGATGCTCCAAAGGGTACAGGGCGATGACCAAAAGTTGGAAACTTTGACCAAAGAGAGACCATGGATCACAGGACATCTACATGGCAAGGTCTGCGCACAGCCCTGCAGGTATGCCCTATGAGCTTACACACCAAAAGTTCGGACCAAAGGTCCGTGTCACTCAAGAAGGTAATTCTGCTGGAAATCAATATTCAAAAGGAAAGAGTCCCATCTGATTCAACTTCAGCTTTACAATTTTTAGGCCATAAACATAAATTTTTCACGGAAGTAGGAATATGAATAGACTTAGGGAGCAAGGATTTTCAAGGTTTATCAGGCATTCAAAAGGGAGACTTACAAGCGAGATTTTGGAAAACTTAATGCCTCAACACTACAATTTCTCTTAATTATTTTACTTATCTAATATTATTGTCATTTATCGAACTTTACACTTCTTGTTAATTTTGTGTATTTCAGTAAGATTAAGATCCTATTGGGGTTGATAATTGACGAAAATTTTCAATTATAATTCTTTTCTTGCTCAATTTGTTATCCAATAATCAATTAATGTTGTTTGGCCAATCATTTATATTTATTTGTTTTGTGATCTTGAGTACGCCTGCAGATTGATTATGACATTAAAACATCAAATAACACTTCGTAAAGTCAACTAAAAATGGAAATTGGTATTGATAAGTCATAGAGGTTTTAGGGATTTTTTTATCATATTCATGCTTATCTTGAATTTTTATCCCTTATTTTGTGTTTATTTAGATTAATTTTATATTTGTAGCTTTGACCAAAAGATGAAATAAAAACTTATTTTTTGAGATGAGATCAAATAATATTGATATTTAAGTAAATAATCGATGGAGAGTTTTTTAGTATTTTCCAAAGTGATTGTACAAGACTTCAAAGACAATCAAATACTAAAAGATGAAATTCTCTTATTTAACAATTCCTTGTCATTCACGTGAAATAAGAAAACATGGGCTTTTGAGATATTGGCTCAATAAGATGAGAGGAAATAAAAGGTGAACACACACATCAAGGACATAACAGACGAGATCACAGAACATATACAGCACTACACGTGAATAGAGGACAAGAGAGAGAGAAGAAGACAAAACTTGGAGGAAGACAATAGACAACTTTCTCTCCGACCTTGGAGGAAGGAAAAATCTAAAGTTTGAGAGAGAGGAGGATAACAACTTCAAGAGGAGAATCACGCCAACCACGCTGAGATTTTCTTATTCTTTCCTAGATTTTATTCTTATGAATTCAAACATTGTGTTTATGCATTATTTTGATTTTATGAAATAAATTTATTTAGAATAAAACCACAATACGATCAAACAATACTTTGTTTGATATTTAGTTTATTTTAATTATTTATTGATGTTGGTTTAATATTTCTTGTTAATAATATAAACACTTATTTACATGTTTGTATATTAATCACAAATCGGAAGAGGATTGGTTAATTAAAGCAACAAAGAAGTCAATCAATACATGGTTAAACTGATTACAAATAGTACTCGATTTCAATGTGTGGTTTTAGATGAAAATTGAAATTCCACAAAGATTTAATGCATTTAGATCTAATTAAATTCAATTAGGAATAATTGGATTGGTAGATTTAATAAATTTATTAACTGGAGGAATCGTTTAATAAATAAATTGGGGATTTTACCGTGATTGTCAAGAATTTAATAATTAATTGACTGTTAACACGTGTCAACATAGTAGAAGTGGCTCTGTTGTGTGTCTTAGTTCTTTATTTGAAGTTAAATCCCTCCTTGATCATTGAATCTGTCGTTTTAATTGCAATTGTCTTATTTAATAGTTCAGATTAATGATCCATGTATTAGCTTAAGTTAAGTGATAAAAATTCTAGTAATTAATTATTAATCTCAATAGGATAGATACTTGGACTCATCATTCATTTACTATAACTTGACCTAGTCCACTTGTTATATTTATTCCCAACCAAAATCGTCATTCAAGTATCTTTATGCGGCTAAGATAAAAGCTAAAAGTTCAGAGATCGTAATGCGCTTTTGTCTCACCATAAGCTAATAGAAATATATGAACTATTAGAAATAAATTCACACGTCCCAAAGAAAGGATGATAATTAACCTATAAATTTTTGCCTTAGATTACACAGAATCCTTTGACGTGATTGTTTTGAATTCTGTGATAGACATAGCAAAGTTAGATATTATATGTGCTTAGTCAAATGTTGATAATTGCTTGAGTTCATTCACAAATCACAATAGCTACTTTCTTTGTCACATTTTCTCTAAAAGTGCATTCAGTGCTCTAAATGACGGTCGAGGCGGCCGCCTACTGCCTATGCACGAGGCGGGTGTTTTAGGTGGCCCAAGCTATACGGCATCGTCGAGGCGGCGAGCAGGCGGGCTAGGCGGGCGAGGCGGTGAGCAGACGGGCAGTCAAGATTTTTAAGTTGTAGTCAACAATTTTTAAAACCTAGCCAACAATTATAAAAACTTAGTCAACAATTTTTAAAACCTAGTCAACAATTTTAAAATTTTAGTCAACAATTTTGAGTCCGATGATGAGAGGATCATGGATGTAGAAGATGGTGCATACGTAGATGATTTGGAAGATTAGTTACGTTTAGTCTACTACTTGTTCTGATGATGGATAATTGATTGAAACTTT